>NC_134362.1:203191577-203436577 GCF_048569485.1 Anomaloglossus baeobatrachus | reverse complement strand
TTTACAGAAAAATGTGTAAAAATGCATGTGTGAACCTACCCTTTAGCCTCATTCAGACGTCCATGGTGCACAGTTTGGCTCCAGGTTTTACTGACATGAGCTCTACAGCCTCGTATACTCCCATGTGGCAGACAGGTCCGGGGTAGTAGACCCGCGGCCGGACCGGGCCTCACCGGCCTCAATGTAACATATCAAAAATTCACACCATAAAACTGATACACATTTTTTAGCATTTTTTTTTCCCACGCCTGTCAGTACTTTCCCAGGAATCTCAGCTGCGAAACAGTTAATGGAGTCCTATAGTGTGCTCAGTGCTGACATGAATGTGTTCGGATATGCATACACGTCCACTTAAATGTTCAGGGTCATTGATCTGGCACACAGCTCCGCTTAGACTATGTGCACACGTTGCGTACAGTCACTGCAGAATTTTCTGCATCGATCTGAAGAGCACATGTGCGCTTCAAATCGCTGCAGAAAATGTCCGTAGAGAAAAAAAAAAAGCCGATTCCATGCTCTCTGCCTGCAGCTCCTGCCATAGACAGAGCAGGAGCTGCCGGCAAAGCGCACGGAAGAAGTGACATGTCACTTCTTGAACGCAGCGCTTCGGGCAGCAGCCGAAGTGCTGCGCTCTAAGACGCCACGTACGCACGGCCCCTGCACAATCTCCATAGACTGTGCAGGGGACGCAGGACGCATGCAGTTACGCTGTGCTACAAAGCGCAGCGTAACTGCATGTAATTACGCACACGTGCGCACATAGCCTTACACTCTCCAGCAACACATGTAGACATTGTACACAGGACAATCCATAATGGAGGATGTTAAAATATTATAAGCTAATGCATAGAGGTATTTGCCATTCCTCCTCCCTCTTGCTCTTGCGCTGGAGGGAACAGACGTCCAACATTTCTTCTCAAACATTTTTACACGGAACTTTGAAGAAATTCTTTTCGGAATTCTTCCACACACTTGCACTTTGTACCGCGCACCTCGATGACTTCACCAGTCCGTGATTCAGCTCACACAACAATTGACTTTAATAACGTTTATTATTAACTTTACATGAATTTTGTTTCGAATTTTTTTTTTATACCCCAATTTTCGCTCGCCTGCTCGACTCATGAATGTGTTTTCATTGGAGTCAAATTGCGCAGTGACGTCTGCAGTATAAATTGACGTTGCGGATTTCAAAGCTGCGGCTCTGGTGTTGGCGCTGGTTGATTTCTGCTACAGATATTTTTCTCAATGTGAGCATTAGTAAAATCTCATGCTCAATTCTTGCAATGTAAACCCCGTGGATTTAGGGATGTAATGAACTGCGCCAAGTGGGAACGTACCCTAAGGGCGGCAGAATTGATTGAATCAGACAATTTTGATGGGACCGTGTATGAGGGTGTCCTCGACAATACCTGTTGGATTTTACCATGCCCAGTAATGATGTGAAAAGAGATTTTTGGCAGCAGCCTCTTCCCTTATTCTGGCCGAACCCAGCATGTACAGTTAGGTCCAGAAATATTTGGACAGTGACACAATTTTGGCGAGTTGGGCTCTGCATGCCACCACATTGGATTTGAAATGAAACCTCTACAACAGAATTCAAGTGCAGATTGTAACGTTTAATTTGAAGGTTTGAACAAAAATATCTGATAGAAATTGTAGGAATTGTCACATTTCTTTACAAACACTCCACATTTTAGGAGGTCAAAAGTAATTGGACAAATAAACCAAACCCAAACAAAATATTTTTATTTTCAATATTTTGTTGCGAATCCTTTGGAGGCAATCACTGCCTTAAGTCTGGAACCCATGGACATCACCAAACGCTGGGTTTCCTCCTTCTTAATGCTTTGCCAGGCCTTTACAGCCGCAGCCTTCAGGTCTTGCTTGTTTGTGGGTCTTTCCGTCTTAAGTCTGGATTTGAGCAAGTGAAATGCATGCTCAATTGGGTTAAGATCTGGTGATTGACTTGGCCATTGCAGAATGTTCCACTTTTTTGCACTCATGAACTCCTGGGTAGCTTTGGCTGTATGCTTGCGGTCATTGTCCATCTGTACTATGAAGCGCCGTCAGATCAACTTTGCGGCATTTGGCTGAATCTGGGCTGAAAGTATATCCCGGTACACTTCAGAATTCATCCGGCTACTCTTGTCTGCTGTTATGTCATCAATAAACACAAGTGACCCAGTGCCATTGAAAGCCATGCATGCCCATGCCATCACGTTGCCTCCACCATGTTTTACAGAGGATGTGGTGTGCGTTGGATTATGTGCCGCTCCCTTTCTTCTCCAAACTTTTTTCTTCCCATCATTCTGGTACAGGTTGATCTTTGTCTCATATGTCCATAGAATACTTTTCCAGAACTGAGCTGGCTTCATGAGGTGTTTTTCAGCAAATGTAACTCTGGCCTGTCTATTTTTGGAATTGATGAATGGTTTGCATCTAGATGTGAACCCTTTGTATTTACTTTCATAGAGTCTTCTCTTTACTGTTGACTTAGAGACAGATACACCTACTTCACTGAGAGTGTTCTGGACTTCAGTTGATGTTGTGAACGGGTTCTTCTTCACCAAAGAAAGTATGCGGCGATCATCCACCACTGTTGTCATCCGTGGATGCCCAGGCCTTTTTGAGTTCCCAAGCTCACCAGTCAATTCCTTTTTTCTCAGAATGTACCCGACTGTTGATTTTGCTACTCCAAGCATGTCTGCTATCTCTTTGATGGATTTTTTCTTTTTTTCAGCCTCAGGATCTTCTGCTTCACCTCAATTGAGAGTTCCTTAGACCGCATGTTGTCTGGTCACAGCAACAGCTTCCAAATGCAAAACCACACACCTGTAATCAACCCCAGACCTTTTAACTACTTCATTGATTACAGGTTAACGAGGGAGACGCCTTCAGAGTTAATTGCAGCCCTTAGAGTCCCTTGTCCAATTACTTTTGGTCCCTTGAAAAAGAGGAGGCTATGCATTACAGAGCTATGATTCCTAAACCCTTTCTCCGATTTGGATGTGAAAACTCTCATATTGCAGCTGGGAGTGTGCACTTTCAGCCCATATTATATATAGAATTGTATTTCTGAACATGTTTTTGTAAACAGCTAAAATAACAAAACTTGTGTCACTGTCCAAATATTTCTGGACCTAACTGTATGTCTATGGAGGGGTCGGGAAACAAAGGTATTTTAAGGGTATGTGCACACAGCGGTTTTTGGAGCAGGTCTGCGCATAAAAACACCTGATAAATTGCTATCACTAGTACTGAAGAGTTCTCTTTATACTCCATCAGCATTTCTGCAGTATAGAAAGTATTGATATTAATGGCCATAAGGGTTTCTGCACGCAGCGTTTTTTGAGAAGTCCTTTGAAGTGGGTCTGTTCCAAAAACACGCCAGAAAGAGAGCAGAAAAAAGTATTTTCAGCTTACCAGGATATATGTTCCCCGGAAAAATTTGCGATGCACGGATCCTCCAGCATAGCCAAGTCTGGAACCAACAGTAAGTCAATGAGCGGAGGAAGGGGGAAGGGAAAATGGAATCCAGCACCAAAAATTATTTTATATAAAAATCAAAAATGTATTGAGCCATATAAGTTAGAAATATGAAAACCGCAAAAGGGGGGGAAAGGGGTATCATAATAGCTTCACGCGTTTCGGACAGGAGGTTTAAAACATGTTCTTATTCATTTCCATTGTAAGTTTACTCGGCTGTTCACATGTTCAATCGTTTACTGCATCAGGTTTTAAAAACCTCTGACGGTGGGAAAAAAAGTTTAGGTCACTTGTTAGAAGTAACTTCTTATGGAGCCCACTCCAGACTAGACACTGTCCATATAAAAGGCTGCAAAAATACTCTCCAGGAAAAAAAAAGCGGCCAATATGCTCCAAAAACTTTTCAAAAAAACTCCCCAAAGGTAGATCTTATCCTGGTCAAAACCCCTCACGTGCACATTTCCAAAGGTTCATAGCCAGCCGTGTGAGCGGATCGCTTTACTGCCGTCCCAAGAAATGAGGTCCCACTGAGCTCTCGAATAAATAAGTCCTGGTGCCCAATGGCTTCTGCCGAAGTGAAAGGAGGACAGATATTCCTGCAAGTAATAGTGTGATCTACAGACAGAGCCATGTACTTACAGACAGCGGGCGGGTAGATTTATTTGCAGCCATAATCTCCAGTTGTGTGCGACACTTTCTCTGATGTTTTGTCTATAGTAGTAGCGCTTATCATGGGACGTTAATTTGTCAACCCTCCTAATAATTAGGATAATTAAAGGAAAAGAAAAATTAAACCTGACTAATCATGGTGACTCCTCCAGATAGCGTTGTGCAAGCCTCAGATTGACAGGGTTAGTACAAGGCCACATCATTCATCTTCACATTGTGTGTGTGGGTTGTGTGAGTAATTGCCAACGCGTTTCACAAAACAAAATGAAACTTCTCAGTGGGCTGCATTTATTATCTGATCCCTGTGACAAATAATATCCAGCCAGGAAAGTGGCTCGTAATACCAGGCATTAGGAGCCCAGCAAAGCATTGATGACATTGCTTGCATTATTCTTTCCCAATATCTGACGGTGGAGTTTTCCCACCGCTTCGGTCACTTTTCTTTACTGACGTTTTTCTGAATTGATTCGAGAGAGGATCATTGCGCCCACACATTGATATGGAAGAGAATTCCTTTAGTCTGGCTTTACTTCATCTGATAATCCGGAGTAAGGCTATGTGCGCACTTACCGGATTTTGCCGCGGATTTGCTGCATGTTTCGCTGCAGAAAATGTTCATAACATCTCTGCAGTGAATCACCAGCAAATCCTATGGAGAAAAAAAATCCTGTGCACACTAGGCAGAATTTGACAGCTGCATGTTTTGCTGCGGAAATCCCGCAGCAAAAACAAGTGCATGTCACTTCTTTTCCGAAGGTAACTGCGGGATTTCACTAATTTCATTGAAAAATCCCGCAGGGAACAGCCTTCGGAAAAACCGCAAGAAATCCGCACCAATTCCGCACCAAATCTGCACCAAAACGCAACAATCCGCATGCGGATTTTGGTGCGGAATTTGGTGCGGATTTTTTCCGCAGGTGAGGAAATCTTTGAGAGCCTGCGGAATTTTCACAAGAAATTTCCTTTTCCCAGTGCGCACATAGCCTAAATATTTGAAACTCCCAAATCTGAAACTTGTAGCTGAGAAATTGCAGTTAGGACAAGGATGGATGTGAAACTCTATACATGATGATCACATTATTGTCCTTGTTTTTTGTTTTATTGTTTTTTGCAGTGTTCTGATGATTAATTATTAGAGGAACGGGTAGAAGTTTTGGGGTCAGATTTGTATAAATATCCCACTGGTCCCAGCCCAGGATTACAGAAGTGAAGGAAGGCGCAGCCATCTAATGATCTGATGTCATCGTCTTTATTCCTTGCATCGTAAAATCATTTGACAGATTTTAATTACAAGCATTGTATTAGCGACATTATGTCATTAAAGGACAAACTGCAGGAGAAAGCTTCAGCGTGCCCATGACAACACTTATTGTACTGGGCCCTGGCAAGCCTATTGTTGTCATGTGGCCATCACCTTTCGTGTCATTGTCTTAACACCTGAATTCAATATGGTTTTTATTTACATTCACAATTTATTTTTTTATTTTTTTGCATGACCAACCAATCCAAAAAAAAACAGGCCGGGGAGTGTTGTCATGAGGACGTTGGGTCTGTAGAGGTATATTCTGACAGTCCAGCAGCTGTCAAATACGTAGGACGCAGGACAAGACACCCCCTGACTAGTGGCAACAACCTGACGTGACTACTTCTATGGATTGTGGATCTTCTTTGCACTTTCTAGAAGTTCTCCCTTATCTCCGTCGTCCATTCCTGTGCGCCGGCCGAGGTTCTCGTGCCAAGCTGTTTTCCATAAGTCTTCTCCCCGTCTGTCCCGGAGCGGTTGGCTCTGCTCTCGTCGTGTCCTTTGTGCTTCTGCACCTTGGTCATCTTAGGACCCTAGGCAGCTGCCCAAGTTTCTTTCTGCTTAATCCAGCCGGTTTCAATGCCATGTCTGATATTAGAAAACGTATTAAGCACAAGAGTAAACAGTGGAGACATTTGCGCAATGTAATGACAGATCCGAGGGGCCTTATTTGACTTTATTTCATTCGTTACTCATCAGACCTGATCATATTCCCGGCAGAATATTTTAGCTTAACCACATTTTTTTTTCTTTTCATTTGTTGCCTGGACTGTGGTTTATATCGTATCCCGTTCGCTGCCTTTAAAGTGTATGAACTGATGGTTCATTTACAACTTACAGCAAAACTCGATGAACATTCAGCCAATGAATTACTGAAATTCACCAAAGCTTCCAAACCTCTCCTTCCCGGACTGTCGGATAACTCTGCTAATCTGCAATACTTTGCTTACATACTGGACCAGTAGGATTTAATGGTGGAACCCCGGTTCCCTCCTTGGTTCAATATATATTTTTTCACTGCTGGTTTATCATAGTTTTATTAGTCTGTCCTTGCTGAAATTCTCATCATCTTTCAGTGAGTTCCTGCTGAACTTGTACTTATACATTGCAGCCAATCTGGACAAGCAGAGCTGCAGTGTTAAGCATGGAGGCCGCAATGAGCAGCAAACTCTGCCTCTAATGAGACACAAGGTGTGTTTCAGACTACCGCAGCTAAACTTCAGCCTGGAAGAATATGGTAGGCATGAATCACCCATGGATTATGCAGTAAATGGTATATGGACAGTGATGAGCCAATCACTGATGAGCCAGCCGATCTGCTGGATGTTATTATTATTATTATTTATTATTATAGCACAATTTATTCCATGGCGCTTTACAAGTGAAAAGGGTATACATAAAAACAAGAACAATAAGAACATTACAGGGCACAGACTGGTACAGGAGGAGGGAGGACCCTGCCCATGAGGGCTCACGGTCTACAGGAGGAGGGAGGTCGCTGCCCGTGAGGGCTCACAGTCTACAGGTGGAGGGAGGTCCCTGCCCGCGAGGGCTCACAGTCTACAGGAGGAGGGAGGTTCCTGCCCGCGAGGGCTCACAGTCTACAGGAGGAGAGAGGACCCTGCCCGCGAGGGCTCACAGTCTACAGGAGGAGAGAGGTTCCTGGCCGCAAGGGCTCACAGTCTACAGAAGGAGGGAGGTACAGTCTACAGAAGGAGGGAGGTCCCTGCCTGCGAGGGCTCACAGTCTACAGGAGGAGAGAGGTTCCTGGCCGCGAGGGCTCACAGTCTACAGAAGGAGGTAGGTTCCTGCCCGCGAGGGCTCACAGTCTACAGAAGGAGGGAGGTTCCTGCCCGCGAGGGCTCACAGTCTACAGAAGGAGGGAGGTTCCTGCCTGCGAGGCCTCACAGTCTACAGGAGGAGAGAGAACCCTGCCCGCGAGGGCTCACAGTCTACAGGAGGAGAGAGGACCCTGCCCGTGAGGGCTCACAGTCTACAGGCAGTGGGTGATGATACAATGGGTGAGAACAGAGCTGGTTGTGCAGTGGTGGTACTGGTCTGAGGGTTAAGGCCCTGTCACACACAGAGATAAATCTGCGGCAGATCTGTGGTGCAGTGAAATTGTGGATAATCAGTGCCAGGTTTGTGGCTGTGTACAAATGGAACAATATGTCCATGATTTCACTGCAACCACAGATCTGCCAAAGATTTATCTCTGTGTGTGACAAGGCCTTTAGTGTAGGTTGTTGGAAGATTGGTGGGTCTTCAGGTTCCTTTTGAAGGTTTCCACGGTAGCTGAGAGGCTGATGTGTTGGGGTAGAGAGTTCCAGAGTATGGGGGATACACAGGACAAATCTTGTATGCAATTGCGGGAAGAGGAGATAAGATGGGAGTGGAGAAGGAGATCTTGTGAGGATCTGAGATAGCGTGCGGGTAGGTTCCCGGGAGACTAGGTCACAGATGTACAGAGGAGACAGGTTGTGGATGGCTTCGTTTGTCATGGTTAGGCAATGGGAAGCCAGTGAAGGGATTGGCAGAGATGAGAGATCTGAAAGTAGCTGGGGGAGAGGTGGATTAATCTGGCCGCAGAGTTTTAGATGGATTGGAGGGGTGCAAGAGTGTTGGAAGGAAGGCCACAGAGCAGGAGGTTGCAGTAGTTGAGGCGGGAGATGATGAGGGCATGCACTAGTGTTTTTGCTGATTCTTTGTTAAGGAAAGCACGGATCCGGGAGATATTTTTGAGTTGTAGTCAGCAGGAGGTGAAGAGGGCTTGGATGTGTGGCTTGAAGGAGAGAGCAGAGTCGAGGGTTACTCCAAGGCAACGAACTTGCGGGACTGGGGAGAGTGAGCAACCATCAAGTTTGATGAATAGGCTTGCTGGGGGGGGGGGGGGTTGAGTGAGGAGGAGGAAAGATAAATTCAGTTTTCTCCATATTAAGCATCCTTGCATTGCAAACATGTAACTTTTCTCATCCTGTATGTGTTTATATACAGAATATAAAGGAACATGCACCAAATGCAATAAAGTTAATGAAATATTTGTAACCCCAGCATTTCAGAGGTTAACACAGCTGCACTATTTTAGTACCATGCAGCGAGTCTGGTCTGATTAATCGGTAGGCATTGAGGAAACGCAGGGATCACAGAGTCTCCATAGACTTGCACAAACCTGGCGTAGTGTCAACATCTTCCACCGCAATTGTTCTCAATTTCTGAGACTGTAAACAACGAAAGGAAACTTTTCCTTCATGCCATGGCTGAAATTCCCTCGTCTGACGGTCGTAAATAGGTAAAGAGCTCAGAGCGCAGCAGGAGAGCGCGCCAACCAATTATATTTTCATAATGACAAATTTACTGTCTGACCACAATGGGGGAAGAGCCCAAAACACGTTCCGGAGGCTCACTAGGTCACTTCTTCTCCGGTCACTCTTTTATAGTGATGTATTTGCTATTTCCTTCATTGTTCCCAAAGTCCTCCTTCCCATCAAACTCACGTTTTCCCCTCCATCACGTCCTGTGATGGTGTTAGGAGACCGGCGGCGGACAGAAATAGAACAAAAAACAAAATCTATGTTTCAAAGTATCGCAGGTGGTCACAATAAGTGCGACATTAGCCAGGTCCCAGTGCACATATCTCACCGAGCATGACGTACGCTGCGGGGGGGATGCATTTACCAAGGTCCAATAATGCGAGGTCGGAAAAACACATTTCTGGTATCTGTGACGGACAGAAGAGAGCGATGATCACAGTGAGGATTTGATGTGATTGATATTAAATCTGGAAGATTCCCGGTGTTTTGTAAATTTCTACCTTGCTTCCTTTTTGCTTTATCCTAATGGTTATTGGCAGACATGGAAGAACGTTGTTGTGGTTCATGTAAAGGGACCGCCACAATGATGCCTCCGTCTACAGTAGGTGACTGATGGCAGTGTGCGAGTGACAAGCCAATATACACCGTGCGTGAACGTGGGGTTGAAAAGCTTTTGACTCTGTTACACATGAATATTATTGGGAACAAGACCTGAATTGTCTGCACAATCCTGGCCTGTCCCCAGCACGGTACGGTCGCTGCATGTCTGTGGAAGTGAATCCGAAACGGCTTGGCTTGTTCCATTTCCAAGCTGCGGTTCAGGAGTAAAAGATACAGGCTCAGTATAGCAATCACAAAGGCCTCATAGTGCCTGCTGGCCGGGCACAGAATGGGGTTTTCTTACATCGGCCCTATCAGTGTCCACGTCCTACATGTCAAAAATGTAGAGATTAGTGTAGAGTTTAGGCTGCAAGTCAGAACTGGCCGGGTGGGATCACATCAGGAACCCTGCGGAGGAAACGTGCTGCACCCGGAATATACAACCACTGCCATCTATATCGGGCACGCTTTGCAGGTTTCAGGCCTTTTAACACTCCATCACTGATAGGTTTCCACTTTACAATTAGCACGTGACAAGAAATATCTTTTTCTGATTCTTGGGCACATTATGTATTAGAAAGCATTCCTACATCTTTCTCAGGAGACTGCTGATTAAGACAAAAAACTTCCAAACCCCTACTTGTTCGCTGTTTGTACAAAGCTTTCTTTTCTGGGAGGAGTCGCCCATAGATCAGTAATGGTGGTGATTAATGATGGATTTCCACGCAGTGCACAGGCTGAGCTGGTAAAGGTGTGTATGCCAACAAAATCTGGACTAACTTGTTAATTTTTCCCTATTGGGCAAAGTTATCAAAGGTCTGCCTTTTTTATAATTAGTAATGGTATTGTACTGGTGTAAGGCTCCCTGTGAATATCACAAATCTGGTTTCAAGGACTTAGGGGTACTTTGCACACTGCGACATCGCAAGCCGATGCTGCAATGTCGAGCGCGATAGTCCCCGCCCCCCGTCGCACTTGCGATATCTTGTGATAGCTGTCGTAGCGAACATTATCGCTACGGCAGCTTCACACGCACTTACCTGCCCTGCGATGTCGCTCTGGCCGGTGACCCGCCTCCTTCCTAAGGGGGCGGGTCGTGCGGCGTCACAGCGACGTCACACAGCAGGCGGCCAATAGAAGCAGAGGGGCGGAGATGAGCGGGATGTAAACATCCCACCCACCTTCTTCCTTCCACATAGCCGGTGGAGGCAGGTAAGGAGATGTTCCTCGCTCCTGCGGCTTCACAAACAGCGATGTGTGCTGCCGCAGGAACGAGGAATACCATCTTATCTCCTATTGGTACGACATTATGAAAATGACCGACGCTACATCGATCACCGATTTCCGACGCTTTTGCGATCGTTTATCGGCGCATCTAGGCTTTACACGTTGCGACGTCATTACCGGCGCCAGATGTGCGTCACTTTCAATTTGACGCCGACTATATCGTAGTAGCGATGTCGCAATGTGCAAAGTACCCCTAAGTGTCATGGTTTCGCCTCCCCGTCCACATGGTTCGGGGGTGGAGCCTTCTCTAGGGCCTCACTTCTGGAGCTTGGATGCTTTAAATACTGTCCCCTCTGATGAACCAACGCCGGCTATAAGCTTAGCGCTGCTTTACCTGTGATTGTTGGTCACTGTGTGATCCTGATCCGTCCCCTCTCTGTGCCCTCATTCTCTGTCTGTGTTCTGTCCCTATTCTTTCTACCATTCCTCTGTCCCACCTCCTTCCTTCCCACAATAGCCCCGGTTGCCCCCCCCCCATCCTACCTCCCCACTCGGTTGTTTCCTCTGGTACTGACCTTGACGCCGCCTCTGCTTGTTCCTCTGGTCTTCCTTCTCCCGTACTGTGTATGACCCGGCCTGCCCGACCATCCCCCGAATACCCCACGGCTTCTGTTTTCCGGCTGATGCTGCGAGGAACTGCACCAACACGCACTGTGTGTCCACCTCCTTGCTTATTCAGCCCCATGTAGTGTCTTTCCTTGCAGGGCTACAGCTCCCTCTGGTGGCAGCCTGACACTTAGCTTTTGGTGGTTTAGACCTATGATAGCCTGTCAATATATGTCTGATGGTCTGACTCCTAGCACCCATACAGATCAGATATTTGGAGGGGTGATGTTACTTCAGCTAGTGCTGTGTGCCCCCATGGTTTACCCTGGCTCAGCTCTGTTCTATTATTAGTGGTTGCGTCTGGTACTACACAGTTGTATTCGCCACCAAATAATGTGTGGTGCTGTGCCACATAACTAGTGAGGGGCCACGTGGGGCATTTCAATCAGCTGGCCAGTGGGGCTGCCAGGAATCAGACCCACCCCAGTCTCTGATTGATGGCTGATGCTGACAGGCTTTCAATACTATGTCCCCAGAAAGCCCCTAATGAGCAGTCCGCCCATGACACCGCATATGGAGTAGTATGTGGTGTCGTACTGGAACATGGGAGACTTTCTGGATGAGGCCGTTTTTGTACAGCAGCTACCAGTTCCCCCATAACACTAATGCGAGCCCAATGTCTGTGAGGCTTGAATGCTGTTTTGAGAATTGTCCTTTAAGGAACCACAGAACCACCATACTCCAAGCAGACTGCGTCATTTCAACTAAATGTCTTTTGCACCAAAATGATATAATGCACCAGGCCGAGGGGGGACAATCTCTCCAGCACTTACAACCCCATCTGCATTAGTAGAGGGATTTGTTAGAAGGGGGCTGGCTCATTTCAGTGAAAAAGCCAACCCCTCGCCTGTCACACATAATGCAAAGACTGAGGACATGGTTTAGCTTATAGTCAGCCAGCCCCCTTCATGTGTGTCTCTGTACGTGCCAAGAGGGAGAGGGGTGAAGATGTAGCATATTTCCATACCAACAAAATTATTATTAATTTTAAATCCTTGACCACCCTTTTAAAGGGCCAGCAGCATATTTCTGGGTTTTGTTTCTGTGATATTCAGGTATTCGGCAGGGAATGGCAGATGTACGCAGGCTGAGCATGTTGCGGTTGTCACCCAGCGCTTCATTGCTGACTATGCAGATGTGCCGCTGTCATTCTAATCACTGTATAGAGCAGCCGGTGACTTCTTCCAGTATAGATCTCGCCGCAGTCTGTTCCACATCCCACATCTTCAATGCAGCATTTAACATCCTCAGGACAAGACAGAAGGGGTTTATCTGGAAGATACCAAAACTTTCCTATTTTTGCAATAGCAGACAACAAAAGCAGAAATAATTAGCTACAATCTACAAGATGCAATGGTAATTAGTATGGTGAAATATCTGCATTGTCTTGTATTGATATGTGAGTGGATGAGTGACAGTGACTGGTGGCCAAGAAATCATCAACATATGGTCATAATCGGGGAATTGTGTGTCTGATGAGATGGTAACGACACCTTAGGATGGGTCATCAATATCAGCATAATGTTAAACGCCTGAGGATAGGTCATCAGTATCAGATCGGTCCTGGCACCTCATCCAGTCAGCTATTATCTCCAGGGGGACTCAGATGTGGTGGTCACTCCACACTACGGCGGCTCACGTGTATAGAAGCTGAGCTGCAGTACCCAGGAACAGCCACTATGCTGTGTGTGGAGCTGCAGTGTTCTGCTCCGTGCACTGCTTACATCCCGAGCTGATAACAGCTGGTCAGTGGGGATTCTGGACATCAGACGCTCACCTATTTTACAGATCGGTTATCAATATTGCAGTAATGAACTAACCCCTTCAAATTTTGTCTTAGGCACAGATATGGTAAAAATAAAAACATAAATGTTTTACTGGTTACCTGAGGCTATAGGAAGCTGAGATTTATAGGTCCATCAGGGATTAAAGATGCATGGTTGCCTAATATTTCCAAATATAAGGGGCTGTCCACCCTTATTGCATTTTATTAAACCCACATGGTAAAGAGTGAAGAGGATTAATTAATACGAACCTTGCCCATTCAATGTTCACTCTTCTTTGGGCTCCAGTAACGATGTATCGACACGACATGAGGCCTCGGGGGGCAATAGAGACTGGCGGAAAGGAAGAGAGACTGGCGGGGGGGCAATAGAGACTGGCGGGGAGGCAATAGAGACTGGCAGGGGTCAATAGAGACTGGCGGAGAGGAAAAGAGACTGGCGGGGGGGAATAGAGACTGGTAGGCGGGAGAGAGACTGGCGGGGTTGGAATAGAGACTGGCGGGGTTGGAATAGAGACTGGCGGGGTTGGAATAGAGACTGGCGAGGTTGGAATAGAGACTGGGGAGGTTGGAATAGAGACTGGCGAGGTTGGAATAGAGACTGGCGAGGTTGGAATAGAGACTGGCGGGGGATAAAGAGACTGGCGGGGGGGATAAAGAGACTGGCGGGGGGGATAAAGAGACTGGCGGGGGGGATAAAGAGACTGGTGGGAGACCAGGGAAACGAATGCACGGGGCAACTGGGGATTAGAAAAAAACAAAACCATTGGACAGAAAAAAGAAGTAACACGGAGACGTCTGCCGGCTGCATTTTTAATGGTATAAATAGCAAAGTTATTCTAATTGATGTTACACACAATCACGTGATGGTGACGTCGCTCCTCATCTTCATTTGGATTTTAATCAGTAATCACCAATTGGAGCCTCCGTATATAATTCTCTATATATTATACATATGTAAATATGTTAATTTCTGGGACTTTTCTGTCTTTGTGGCCTGATGTGGCCTCTTCCCATTTAGACACACAGGTTATTCTGTAATCAAATGCTTTACATTTTAGTAAAATATCCACAAAGAGTATATACGTTATATTAACACAGTCAATCAGAAAACAAGAATACGCGGACGTGCCCATGTACTCGGCGCTGATTCTGGGGGCCCAAACCCCTTATAATTGGACCAGAGCAATTTATATTTTGTGGCGCTGCTTGAAAAGTGATGGCTGACGTCTGATCGGCCGCTGTGGTCAATGCCGCCACTTTTTGTGTACAACTTTATGTATCACATCCAATGGAAGTGACCATTGTCTTGGCCAATCCAAAGCAGAGAAGGATCCGGTGATAAATATTAGACGTCATCGCTTTAGTAATGTCACTGGGTGACAGCAAATTGACAGGACACATTAATATCAGGTGGTTTAAAAAAAAATGGCGTCCCGGTGCGTCGATGACAGCTGCTCTTTAAAGGACACGTGTACATTCTGCATCTATAGCGCTAAATGCCACGACCTTCTTATCCCCACTCTATACGCAGAAAGGAAACACCTGAGAAGACAGACACAAAATATTTTCATTTCCAAGTAAATATTGCACAGTGTGAAGCAAATATTTCAGCCAAGATTAAATTACTCTGAAAATATTTAATTCCGCTGCAGTTATCGGCTTGTAATGTGAATGAACGGCAGTCGTTTCTATGCAGAGTTATGATTGTAAAGTAACATTTGAAGGAATTAAAACAGAAACAATGCAATTGTGTAGCAAAACGGCCCCATAAATACAGAGACGTTTACAGAAATCAATAGGGAGTGCAGTGTTACTACAGAGGAGAGCGGCAGGTACGGGGGCTGGTGTACAGGGGCTGGTGGGTAACGAGTGACCGGTGGGTCCGCTCCCTGTCTGGCCTTTACCACTGAAGCCTAATGTGTTTACTTGACTTAACCCCAAAGAATACAAATATCCATTGGAAGACTTCCGAGACGCGCGTCCCCAGGGAGGGAAAGTCTCCCCACCACCCGGATTTCTGTCTTTCTTTCTGTTTTGTATAAAAGATGTGTTTGTGTTTCAGTGTCAGAATTGCTGGTTTTTAAGACAAGGGATTACTTTGTGTACAGGAAAAGAGGTGAAGTGGATCTCTGTGCACATCATAGAGAAACATTCTGCTAATAAAAGGATCAAAGCCGCTCTTTCTATGGCTGTAATGTCTGTGAAAAGCATTCGTTTTGAAAGGAAATATGTGTCTCCTCCTGAGGGAATCTTCATAAAAGAGATTTGCTGTATTTAAGGCTTTGCCCGTTTTGAGACACATACTCAGCATCGGCTCACATGACGATGTTACAGTATCACAGTGCCACGCCGCTCCTCGCCGGCTACAGTCACCCAGCGGCTGCAGCGCAACACTGGCAAAATAGGGTGATGATACGGAATATTTGCTGAAAGTCTATTTCAGGACCTGCCTCATGATCCGCAATGTCTGCAATTAATGGACAGCCTGTAATTAGTGCTATGTAGCCTATGTGTGATGTCTGCAGAATCCAAGATACATACAGTGGGTACGGAAAGTATTCAGACCCCCTTACATTTTTTACTCTGTTTCATTGCAGCCATTTGGTAAATTCAAAAAAGTTCATTTTCTTTCTCATTAATGTGCACCCCATCCCCCATCTTGACAGAAATGTATACATTTTTGCAATTTTTTTTTAATCAAGAACAATTAAAATATCACAAGTCTTCAGACCCTTAGCTCAGACACTCCTATTTAAGTCACATGCTGTCCATTTCTTGTGATCCTCCTTGAGATGGTTATACTCCTTCATTGGAATCCAGCTGTGTGTAATTAAACTGATATGACTTGATTTGGAAAGGTGCACACCTGTCTATATAAGACCTCACAGCTCATGTCAGACCAAATGAGAATCATGAGGTCAAAGGAATTGCCCAAGGTGCTCAGAGACAGAATTGTGGCAAGGCACAGATCTGGCCAAGGTTACAAAAGAATTTCTGCCATACTCAAGGTTCCTAAGAGCACAGTGGCCTCCATAATCCTTAAATGGAAGAAGTTTGGGACCACCAGAACTCTTCCTAGACCTGGCCGTCCAGCAAAATTGAGCAATTTTGGGAGAAGAGCCTTGGTGAGAGAGGTAAAGAAGTACCCCAAGATCACGGTGGCGGAGCTCCAGAGATGCAGTAGGGAGATGGGAGAAAGTTCTACAAAGTCAACTATCACTGCAATTCCACCACCAAATCCAGGATCCCAAGAAGACTCATGGCTGTACTAGCTCAAAAGGGAGGGTGCCTCTACTCAACACTGAGCAAAGGGGCTGAATACTTTTTGACCATGTGATATTTCAGTTTTTCTTGATTAAAAAAATTTGCAAAAATTTCTACATTTGTTTTTTTTTTTTGTCGAGATGGGGGATGGGCGCAGAGTGTACATTAATGAGAAAAAAAAATACCAAATGCCTGCAATGAAACAAAGTGAAAAATCTAAAGGGGTCTGAATACTTTCCGTACTCACTGTATGTGATTTACATTTGCAACTTTTATTAAATACATTTTTAGCAATATGTAGTATTTTATGTAGGAATAGATGCATTTACCAGGAAATCATTATGGGATATCAGATGAGCGTGTTTTCAATCCATGGGGCAGGCCACATACAGACCACTTGGAGCCAATATACTAGGGCACGAGATGGATAGAATAGTGAAATGAATCGGAGGCAGCGCCTGCACAAAACCGTGAAGCAGAGCGGCACACCGCACCATGGCACCAATGATGTCTGTGGATCGAAGGCCCAATTTTTCATACTGTACCTGCATATCAAACCCTGGCGTAATCTATACAATTGCTAGTAATGCACATTGCTCAGGTTCTGCTTCTGTCCTATCACCAGGTATATACGTTTTTTTTCCAAAGTGCTAAAGGAGTTAATATTTCTATGTAGACATAAGGACCCCATTATTGCCCACCAAGTCTGATGATATCACAGTAAGCACTAAGGCAAAAGGTAAAACCATATAGTTAGTAATACCTTCAGGAAAGTGGTTCAAAGGTGAGAATTTCTTGAAGCCATGAAGGTTGTAGCGTTATAGTGCATGTGATGATATAGTAATATCTACTACACTATGGATCTGAGCTTGGAGCGGTCCAGAGGCTTTTTTGGAAGTCGTGTGTATCTATACATATGCCCACTCTCATGCTTGTGATATATACCTTGTATCTACAGTAAAGGCCCCGTTACACGTAACGACGTCGCTAACGAGATGTCGTTGGGGTCACGGAATTTGTGACGCACATCCGGCCTCGTTAGCGACGTCATTGCGTGTGACACGTACGAGCGTCCGCTAACTATGCAAAATACTCGCCAAATCGTTGATTGTTGGCACGTCGTCCATTTCCCAAATGTCGTTGCTGCTTTTGGATGCAGGTTGTTCGTCATTCCTGAGGCAGCACACATCGCTACGTGTGACACCTCAGGAATGACGAGCAACAACGTACCTGCGTCCTCCGGCAACGAGGTGGGCGTGTCTTTCATGCGGCTGCTCTCCGCCCCTCCGCTTCTATTGGTCGCCTGCCGTGTGACGCCGCACGAACCGCCCCCTTAGAAAAGAGTCTGTTTGCCGCCCACAACGACGTCGCTTGGAAGGTAAGTACATGTGGCGGGTATTAGCGATATTGTGCGCAACGGGCAGCGATTTTGCCCGTGATGCACAAACGACGGGGGCGGGTGCCTTCATGAACGACATCGCTAGTGATATCACTGCGTGTAAAGTACCCTTAAGACCTGTTTGAGTCATGGGGAACGTGCGGAAATTATTATCTCTGCAGACAAAATAACTTAAGCCACCCACAGCCTGAAAAATAGCTGAAAGCTAAACTTATATGACCTACATAATACAGGATGATGCTGGTGTGTCGTAGTCTATTGACAAAGTTTATTTTTCCAAGTTAGGAAAGTAATATGGGGAACTAATAATCAGCCTTTAGGGTGAATTCACACATCCAATTTTTGCATGCGATTGTTATCCATCTTTTTCATGCACAGCATTCGTACTTGTGATCGTCTATGGAGGGACGTTCATATGTCCATGATTTTTCACAGACTGTGGTCCGCGGAAAATCGCGGTCATGCCCAATTTTTATCCGAGTGTTGGATCAAAATCAACAATTCAAGTGAATAAGCCGTGACAAACGAGTGCTGTGAGATTGTCACAGATTAAAGAATGGAGAAGGTGGAGAAACTTTTTTTTTTCACCATGCACAAGAAAAACGGATAATAGTCGGACCACACTCCGATCACAATAGTTGGTTCATTTTAATCATACATCGAAAACCTGACATGTGAGTGAGCCCTAAGGCTATGTGCCCACGCTGCGGATTTACCGCGGATTTTGCCGCGGATTTTCCGAAAATCTGCAGCAGCGGCACTTCCAAGCCATTTCAATGGCATTTTGGAAATGCTGTGTCCATGCTGCGGATTTTTCCGCGGCGGATTTGCCGCGGATTTTGATCCGGAAAAATCTGCAGCATGTCAATTATTGTTGCGGATTTTGGTGCGGATTTTGAGTATAGAATGGGGAAAAAAAAAAATCCGCGGCAAATTCGCGGTAAATCCGCGGCAAAAATAAGGTGCGGATTTGGCGCGAAAGTCGCGGATTTTCATGCAGAAAAATCCGCAGGTACATTCTACCGTGGACACATAGCCTTAGGGTGAATCCATACATTGTGATTGAGATTTGGTTAAATCAGATTTTCTTTGCAGTGATTTACTGCAGTAAAGGCCATGAGCACATGCAGTTTATTTCAGGCGGTCAAAAAGACACGTTTACTACTGGAGATCTCTTCGGGAATTGTTTCTTTGTAGAGTTTTTATTTGACGGTGTCTAATTTGGAACATTTTCCATCAGGATCCGCTTTCAAGAAAACTTCCCTGCACTGTCTTTTCTCCCACCAGGAGTTTTTTAAAACAACAAAGGGTTTTTACAGTAGAAATAAATATTAAGAGACTTTCAAGTGTTTTTTTAAACATTTTTTCTGTTGTTTTTTAGCAGAATCTCTCCAGAAGACCCTGTGTGCACAAAGCCTAAACAGCTGTAGTTTTTACTGGTGAAAAATAGGTAAATATATTTTTTTCACCATAAAAAAAAAAACCTTCTGCGGCCAATGTAAAAATGTGCACTTTATACATATAACGTTACATGACCTGTGTCTAGGCAGGAATGTATATTCTATAGGTGCGATATATTCCAATAAAGCCATTGTGTGAGGTGACCATTATCATCCCGCTCTGTCCCGACCACCGGAGATCAGGCCATTTTGTGAATATTCTTAAAAGCATTTTATCCACTCTGTCTCCTTTATTGTGTTTTGCTGGTTATGTACAATAAGTCAGGGGAACAATTGGTTTTGCAGCCCGTACAATGTACTTGTAGTCTTTGCCAGGCCTTTGAAATAGAATTTCACAGTTGTTGCACCATCAAAGGGATGCGAGAAACCAAACCTTTTGATTAAATTCCGTAACTAGGACAATCCCTAATCTAGTATTTCTTGAGATTTATTTACGTTTAGGCAAACGAAAGCGGCAAAGAAAGGACAGCGAGTCTTGTTCCTCAGAACGGTGCAGCTTTATTGCAGATCTTGCAGCAAAAATTGGGTTAAAACACTTTAGAATTTGGGTGAAAATCTGTGGCTGCGTAGACAACTGGTTTTACAAAACAATTGTCGTTTATATTACAAAAACAATGCATCTTATTCTATGTACCTACTATCACAAAAGTGAGTACACCCCTCACATTTTTGTAAGTATTTTATTATATCTTTTCATGGGACGACAATAAAGATCTGACACTTTAGTATAGTGTCAGTGTGCAGCTTGTATAACAGGTGCTCTCTAAATAACAACACATAGCGATTAATGTCTAAACCGCTGGCAACAAAAGTGAGTACACCCCATAAGGGAAAAAAGCCAAATTATACCCAAAGTGTCAATACCCACAGGGGTGTGCTAGCATGCTATTGAACGACCAGCGTCATCTGCGGTACCTGTGTCAGTTGTCAGTTTTCACTGCCTCAGATGCCGGATTTAGGCTCAGTGCGCATGATCAGAAGTCCCTGTACTTAAAGTCATGCGCACTATGAGGCCGGGTGTGGTCCGTGATTCCGGGTGCATTTTGCACGTGGCAGGTTCACTTTACACTGCTGTATGGTATTGTCCACCGTGCTGCAGCTCAGGTTCAGGGCTTTGACAATCTTCTTATAGGCTCGGTCATCTTTATGCAGAGCAACAATTCTTATTTTCAGATCCTCAGAGAATTCTTTGCCATGAGGAGCCACGTTGAACTTTCAGTGGCCAGTATGAGAGAGTGTGTGAGAGATAACACCAAATGTAACTCACCTGCTTCCCGTTCAGACCTCGTAACACTGAGTCACATGACACTGGGGAGGGAAAATGGCTAATTAGACACAATTTGGCCATTTTCCCTTAGGGGTGTACTAACGCTTGTTACCAGCGGTTCATAGATTAATGGCTGTGAGTTATTTAGAGGCACCAAATTTACACTGTTATACAAGCTGCACACTGATTACTTTACATTGTGTAAAAGTGTCAGATCTTCAGTGTTGTCCCATGTACCAATAATAAAATGTTTACAAAAATGTGAGGGGTGTACTCACTTTCGTAATATACTGTATAAACCAAGCATGGATGACACCTGGAGAGAAATCATGCATCAGGTAGATGAGGTCTCTCCTACTGACCCAAACCTCAATCCTTACCACCATAAGTAAAAAGTATACAATGTGTATATCTTTCTTCACATAACATTGTTTGCTTCAATACTAGAGAATAGTGTTGTCTTGTAGGACAAAGACTGACGTGTCCTAATATGCTCCATCCGCTCTTCTTCAGTATAGAAAGTACCCTAGTTTTTAAGGTTGAAGGTAGACTTAAGTCTAGCCTAGCATCTTGACCTAGAGGAAGGCAAAAAGTAATGATGTTAATCACTATAAGGCCGGTGTCCCACTTGCAAGTGCCTCACGTGAGTTTCGCGGTGCATCACCTGTCATGGACTCTCACTCTCCTCACAAGAGCGGGTCGGCTGCATAGAGATGCATGCAACCAACCCGCTCCTGTGAGCAGAGTGTGAGTCCGTGACGGGCGATGCACCGCGAAACTCACGCGAGATACACGCGAAGCAATTGCAAGTGGCACAGCGACCTAAGGGTATATATACAGAGTCTCTTGGGGTGTCTTTTGGAGCAGGTCCACTCTGAAAAATTGCTCAACAAAAAAGTTTGAAGGACAATTCCCCTTCACTCCTATTGTACAAGCATTTTGCTGTTCATATGTTCAGTCTTTTCAGCATTTTTCTAACTCTTCAAGTTTTGAAAAACACCTAGTAAGAAAAAAAGAGTTCTTGTCATTTCTATTAAGCAGCTCCTGAAGGAAAATGCTCCAAAGTAGGCAACGTCCAATCAAAAAGGCTGCAAAGTAAAAACTCTAGTAATAAAACACTAGTCAAAGATGGAGCATCTCTTGAGGCGGATCCACTAAAGGAAACTTGTTTATGATCGAGTCACCATCTGCAAATAGCCTTTTATCATAGAGGCCAGCCAAAGCCATTCATGTACTGCTCAGCAACGTCTCCACCTCTAGGGACTGCTCACTGTGGATATGAAGGAGTCGCTCCTGAACAACTATGATGGGAATGACTATGTAGTAAGGAAGGGTCATGTTGGGGCTGTGTTCACACTATGTCCTTGCTGTGGGAAGACATGGAAATGCTTTTTTACTTTGCGCTAATTTTCAGTATTTTTAATAATAAATGTATTGATCTCGTCATCTCTTTTCAGCTCACATTTTTTAATTAATGAAAAAAGTCACAAATTTTAGCACAAATATGGAGCGCAGCAAAATTATTCAATTTGTTTTTTTTTTTCTACACCACAAAGATTCACAAAACATATGGGGATTTACTAACTTAGGCTATGTTCACACAGGGCTTTTTTTGGTTACATTTTTGCTGTTTTTTAGCTGCAGATTTGCCTTGCTTTTATGCAAATCCATGCTAATAAAAAGCTGCTTTTTACAGTCCCAGCAAAGTCTGAGATTTCTGAAATCTCATGCACACACACACACACACCAGGTTTTTTTTCCTTCACTGTTTTGTCAAATACCTGTGTTTTTGGTCAGGTTTTTAAAGAATGAGCATGTCAATTCTTTGCTGCAGACTTGCTGCGTTTTTTAATTGATACAACCCGTTTTGTAGAAAAAAAGCAGCAAATCTGCAGCAAAAACGACACTAGAAAAACGCACCAACACTGCAGATGAATCAGAGGAGATTTTCTGCCACAAGATCAGGTTTTGGTCAGGAAAAAAACTTACCAAAAACGCCCTGTGCGAACATAGCCTTACTGTAGCAGGAAAAAAGAGCGGCGTGCGCTAACTAATGCTTCAGATACTTGCACAGGAAAATTATTATTATCACGGACTTCTCAATTATGTGACGACACCTTATTATTATTATTTATTATTATTGCGCCATTTATTCCATGGCGCTTTACAAGTGAAAGAGGGTATACATACAACAATCACACCTGAAGTAATTACCCCTCGGAGAGATTGGTGACTATCCTCATCCTCTTCATATTAAACCACACAAAATTTTCAACTTTGTCAGTTCTGACTTTTATCATTCACCTCAAGACATTCATTTTCTCAGCGCACAATATTCTACCGAAAAAAACCCCTAAAAAAATAACTAAAAATGTCCGCATAATTTAATGATAAAAACCCTGCATGTTTTATTTCTGTCTTAGGGTAGGTGTTTATGATAAGACATTCACATTTGAAAACTAATATCATTTTGTCGGAACCTTGCCAAAAGATTTAACAAAGAAACGCTGAAGTACTTTTCTGGAAGAGACATCTGATTAAAATGATATTTTCATTCAGGAAGAGATGAGCCATACAGGCTCTCAGTTTGTATTAAGTTACATTGCACACTACCATAGCCGAGCGGTGTGCTCCCATCATGGACGGCCCGAGAGGCTCATTAACACATTGCTGGGAGAGTAAGCAATTTCATCCACACATATCCATATCATAGATTAATGTAGTGGTGGCAACATCATATATTATTCAGAATCCTGTAATACAAATGTGGCATCCATTATCATTCATAACACACATACATAGGTAGAAGAACCTTCTGCTATATATTTTTATATGCAACAAACTGTAAGTAGCAAAAAATATATCCATTGATGGGTGCACCTAAGATATAATTTAGCATCTTATACATGCTTCTAAATAGTTGATCTCCCCCTGAAGAGGCAACGCTATAACAACACGAAACGCGCGTTGGGGCTTTTCTTAAAGTCCAGTTGGGTTTGGGTGACCTACTTTATCTTTCCACATGCATGTTATATAATGTCTGAGATGCCACACATTATAGGACCACAGTGGTCCTCATGAAGTATATAGAGATTTCCTTATGCAGACATTTTTGGGCATAATTGTGTATTGCTACTTGTGGAACATATGAGAAGCCATAGTGTTTTGTACCCATCTCCCCTTATTATATCACCTAGTTGTCATGGTACTGTGTACACTCTTTGTTTTTGTTATTCTTGGTTTTTTTTTCTTTTCACTACCATCTGGGCAATTATCCATTTTATGTATATCTCAATAAATTAATATGTTTTGCCATATGCTCCCATTGTTCTTTTCGTTTTTCAATGATATGCGCTGCATAGTTGTCGGTTTCAAAAAAAAATAAATATATATATTATATATTTTTTTTTTTCCATTTACTATACTGGACTCCCCACTTTAAGGTGTTCTTCCCTTCCCCTATGACCACTTTTTCAATTTTTTTTGCCCCTATGACCACTTTTTCAATTTTTTTTTTGCCATCAGGCAGTTTGTTGAGATCAATGGGAAAGTTGTCAGAGGAAGGAATGATTGGGCATGTTGGATTTCAACATGGTCCATTTTTTGTATTAGAGGGAGGGGTTTGGAGGCTTTTTTCTTTTTCCTTTTCCGCAATAAAAACTCATTCATCACAGTCAAGCCAAACTTATTTATGGCGAAGACTTCAGGAATAGCAATCATGAGTATGGTCTGTAAAACCCCAATAGCCCTTATGTATGGGCCTATCAGATGAGTTGTAGCTCCAGATGAAGCGGTATGTATATTGTCATTTACAGTCTGATCTTTATATAGGCAGCTGTATGGAGGAATGTGTGTAAAGTAACACCGCTTACCCCTTTGGATGTAATTCTCCATCGTATCCTTCAGCCATTTAAGTCTGTATAGCATTGGCCAACTTTAAATGAGCCCTGAGATATGGGGAGTGAGATGCGACCTGTTCTGCTGGAGTATTTGGTTAGTATCTTGGTGCTCAGTGAATGTGCTTTGGGCATTGGAGCAGTAGCTGGAAAGAGATAATCATGAAATTTACTCCATGGCCCTTGTGCAGGGGACTAAAATAGATTGTGCTGTCTGCAGGGCAAGAACTAATTGTCCTTAGATTAACCGAACTCAGCCCAAGATGTGTTCTTTAAGGCACAGTGTTTGAGAGAAGATCTCTGAATTAATTCTCAGTGTCTGACTTTTCCTTGCCCTGTTCACTCCTCAGAAATGTGATGCGAACAGCTAGAATTTAGTACTAAATATGGCTGCCAAGATTATCAGCTCCCCTGCAGCTCGGTATCTCCTTGTGGCACCATTTCACTGCCTTCACAGATTCGCTGTTTGTTTTTTTTTGCGCAATCCGCTGTCTTGGGAAACAGTGGAATCCGTTAACGGATCCCGCTGTTTCCCATAGACTTGCATTGATGACGGATTGTGCCAAAAGTACCTGTGTTGCTTCCGTTGGCCGACACTCCGTTGCTTCCGCCGAGCGGAAGCAACGCAGAATGTAACATTAAATGCTTGCGTCAAAATGACGCCAACCAACGGATTCCGTTGCTTCCGTTAAAATTTATAATGGTTCCCTATGGTAGCGGATTCCGTTTTCTAAGTGCTTAACCACGGAATCCGCTAATTTCTACTGAGCATGCCCTGTATGAAAAAAATGAAAAAAGAAAAAAGACAGAGCCGATGGATTCCGTTAGACGGACGCCAAACGGATGCAACGGTCCGTTATTTAACAGGAATCAGCTAACGGATTACTGTGAAATAATGGATCCGTTGCATCTGTTGACACCACAAAAATAATGGATGCGTCAAAACGACGCAGCAACGGACCCAGCGGATTTCGCCTAACGCAAGTGTGAAACAAGCCTAAGCCAGAACTTCAGGAGGCCCATGTTATGGGAATAAGACATATCATCAGCCGGTAGAGGTTCACTTTTAGGAAAATCACTAACTATACTGACCAAAAACTAGTAAGGCTAGTTTCACACTTGCGTTGGACGGGATCTGTAGCATTGTGTTGTGTGACGCATGCAACGGACGCGTTGCATATAGTGGCACAACGCATGCTACAGATCGTACAAAATAACGCAATCCGTTGTAGTTTTTTTTCCTTGACTTTACACATCTGAGCATGCGCAGTTGTGTAAAGACAGCTGCGTTAACGGAATCCGTCAAATGACGCATTCTAACGGAATCCGCCACCATAGGCGTCCATTGTAAAAACAACGGACGCCTAACGGATTCCTGCAGGTTGCGTTTTTTTGACACTCCGCCAAGCGCAGAAAAACGTTACATGCTGCGTTCCATCCGCCCGACGCAGCGTCAAAATAACGACGCTGCGTCGTCCAGCGGATGCAACGCAGACACTTGCGTTACAGTGCGTCGTCCATACAAGTCTATGGAGAATAGCGCAGTGCGTTAACGGACTGCGCTATTCTCCATAGTGACGGAATGCGCTGAACGCAAGTGTGAAACTAGCCTAAACCGTAAACTTCTGCACCTGAAACTTACAAAATGATAGTGTCATTATCACGTATATATTCTCATGTCTGTATGAATGGACCGCATGTCTTCAAGGGAAGGATTAGTTATATCCACAAGGGCATGCACACCCATGCTGGTTATGCTGCAGATTTTCCAAACTGATTTGTGGGCAAATATATTACTGTAGCAACAAAGTGGATGAGATTTGACCAAAATCCACAGCAGAAATTGACCAGGTTTTAAAATTCCTGCTCATCAATTTGTTGTTCCTGTATATTTTGACCACAAATTTCATCCTTTGTAATAATGCAAAGAGTAAAATCCTTGGCTGATGTAACATCGGCAGATTCTGATGCAGATTTGCAAATGTTCTGCTGCAAAACACACAATTTGTGCCTTTGAATGCACTGTCATTACATTTTTGGATAGTCAATATCGTCTTCCCATTTCTGTGACTTAGGTTGAACTCTTCTGTATTGTGTTTTAATGAAATATTACTTTTCACTGTTTGAGTTCATTAGGCTGCATAAAAAAATAAAAGATACTAATGATTGTCGAGTGTGCACACTACTGGTCGATGCTCGAACGAGCATTGGGGAGCTCTGCACTCTTGATTCATAGCTGAGTATCGCAGGTAGTCAAGCATTTTGCTTGAGGCCCCGCCCCACATGTTTTGTGACTGTTTTTCAACCACTAAACATGTGGGGATTGCCTGCCAATCACAGTAATGCTGTACCTCTGCTGGCTATTGGCATTACTGTGATTCGCCGCAACACGTCATCGGCTCAGCACCCTCCACCCTGGAAGTAGTATAGAGATAGCTGCTGGAGGAGGGATAGTTTTGGATTAGAGTCATATAGGCAGGGATTATAGCATTACAGTCCTTGCTGCTACTCCCTAAAACCAAAGGTCCCTTGTCAGGGCAACATCTATTCTATTCCTATTAGTACCGTAAAGTTTGCAGGTATATGTCATCTATCTAATTTAATATGCGCAAGGTGTGCGGTAAGGGACAGGGAAATGAACATGCTGCGGTGCACGCTGATTCCATGGACCAGGTGAAATTGCACCTTCTGCAGGACCACAAGAAAAAGGCTCATCCATGAGACCTAGCTTCCTGTCCCACATTGCAGGGAGCGCGGGACTCCACTCTTGAAGCCAGAACAGTGTAGGTTGAGCTGGATGGCAAATAATGCTTCCAGTATGTTTCCCAGCACCACCCTGTCTTCCACATGGTCCAGTCTCACTAGCCAAGAGCCTAGGCCACATAATCCTCATCCTGATTGTCTTTCCTCCCGCCATGGCGAGTCCCATTAGACAAGTGATGCCACATTTGAACACTCCAAGGAGCGAGTCTTTACATCTCCATTTGTTGTTTCTGGCTTCTCACCCTGCACGTTTAAGAGGAGATCGTGTGTAGTGATGCCGAAATATTTCTGCAGCCAGGGTCAGAAGAAGACAACGGTAGTGTCTCAAAAGGTAGATGATAATGAAACACCGTTGCCAACAAGTGATGTTGTTAAGTCAACAAATCAAGGAGGACCAGAGAGCGGAAGTGGAAGATGAGGTGGTGGACGATTAAGTCATTGACCAAACCTGGGAAGGTACCATACAGAGGGTGAGGACAGCAGTGCAGATGGGGAGGGATCCGCAGCACCACAGCAGGCAGTAAGAGGCAATAGAATGACCAGAGTAAGAAATCGTGCAACTGTTCCCCAGAGCACCCCAACAGAGAAAGTTCCCAAGCCAAGGGTTAGGTGCTCCCTAGTCTGTTGCTTTTTCAAGAAAGTGTGGACAATAAACAAAAAAGTCATTTACAACCTCTGTTATACCAAGCTCAGTAGGGGCCAGACCACTACCAGCCTGACCTCCACCAGCATGCTCAGGCACCCAAATAGGTGGGTTGAACACCTGGGTCCACAGTCAGTGTCTGGGGGTGACACCACTATCTCTTCGCCTGTGCTACATGCTTGTCCCTCTCCCAGGCCTTGGAACGCAAAAGGAAATATTCGGCCACCCACCCACAGGCCTAAACACTAAACAAGCACATTTCCAGAATGTCTGCCCTGGAAATGTTGCCGATTAAGTTTGTGAACACTGAGGCGTTTTGCAACCTCAGTGACAGCAGTCGGTACTCGGTCCCCAGCCTCCACTATTTCTCCCTGTGTGCCATCCCAACCCTGCATAAGCACATGTCCCATAGCATCACCCTTGCCCTGACCAACGCAGTTACTGGGAAGGAATACTTAACCACTAACACATGGACAAATATGCTACATTTCCCTGACTGCACTGGGTGAATCTTCCGAAGGCCGGGACCGAGCCGGACCCTGGGATTGCACACGTGCTAGCAAAACCTAGGATTTCAGGTCCTAGATCCATCAGTGATTCCCCCACCTACACCAGTTCCTTCACCCCTCCTTGTCTTCATCCTCCATCTCAGAATTGTCATCCATGTCAGTCAGAAGCTGGAAACACTGCAGCACTTCCTCGGTGAAGCAGCATCAGGCTCTGCGGAAACTAAATTCTTCAGGCCACAAACAGCACACTGCCGCAGAGTTGTGGAAAGAGTCACTGCAATATCCGCTCCAGTGATTCGGCACCTGCACAGAAGAAACACCCAATGCCCAAAGAAGGGCGGAACGATACAGTGGAACTTCAGCAATTGCGATGTGCATGTGCGGGATTTCACGGCCCCAACTAGACGTCACAGGGATACTGTGAAGCTGATGGGAGGTGACAGCTACGCTAATGAAGCAAGGAGGCAGCGCTATCTTCCGGGCAACATCCGTCCCATAGCCTGTAAGACCTCATTTACATAGAGGGATTAAAGATGACTTTTCCACAAGAAGACATCTGATATGAGGCATACAGGTATGATTATTTTTAGAACACTGTTGTATGCCCATACTAATTGGTTAGATATGTCAAATGGGATGACAGATTCCCTTTAGTAATGGGAAAAAAAGGGTTTTCTAAAGCCCTCCTCTACATGTCTTCCAGGGAGTATTGCAGTCCCTCCATCTACTTTTTGCCAGCCCTTGCACATAGTGCATAGGCTTTACGAATCTCACTACCTAAAAACAATTTTAACAGAATGTGTCTGAGATCCTCCTTTTTGCCTAATACAGGGTATATCCGAGTCCCTCTTCCTTCTAATTTTTGGCAGTTCTTGCATTGTCCGCATTGGCTTTGTGAGTTTGAGTCGCTCCTTCATAAATTGAACAGGATGTGTCTGACCATTACTATGTTATCTACTTTAGTCATGGGTGACTGGAAAATACGGTGAAAGACGGCCCGGCTTTTAAGCCTATGTTCACACGTATTTTTGCTGCGTATTGCAACTTTTTTTTCATGCATTTTATGCAAATTAAAAGCTGACTTTTACAGTAACAGCAAAAGCTAGGAGAGTCCACACATCTAATGCACACAATTGTTTGTTTTTTGTTTTTTTGCTAACGGAAATTGAAAACCGGTGCGTCTTTTAAAAACAGCATGTCAACTCTGTGTTTTTGAAGCTTTTTTTGCAGCATTTTTTTTTTAACATCGAAAGCAATGAAAATGCAAAAATGCGACGTGTGAACATAGCCTAAGGGGTGAAGGAGGTGTTTTGGAGTTTTTTTCTCCTTATTGGGTCTTACATACAAGTCATTAGACAGCAAAGGATGTTTCTTAACTTTTGTTTTAATTTAAAATACATTTTATGTTTGGTTTTGTATGTTTTCTTGTCAGTCCGTATAAGTGGTGTAATAATCTGACAACATTGTTCACAGCAGCGACCTGGGAGTCAGAGAAGCGTTTAGGCGTCTTCCCCGTACTGTTCCCATTACTTTGATTTCGGCAATTTTCCTGACCTCTTGGTAGGATCTTCCGTAAAAATTATAGTTTCCCATTGACTTCCATTAGGCTATATGCACATATTGGTTTTTCATATGCAGATATTCTTCCCATAAAAAGTGTTTTGACAGGAAAAACGCAGGAGAAAAAAAAGTGCATTTTTTATCGCATTTCCATGCTTTTTTTTGTCATGGAGATCGCAGGGGTTGAGGTTCTGTACCCCTGTGATCCCCACCGAGTCAATAGCTGATGTTACAGCCGGGGCCCGGCTCTCGCTACCTGGAGCGGTGCCCTCGCCGTTCCCAGTAGCTTACCCCCTGAATGCTGCAATCAATGCGATCGCAGCATTCAGGAGGCAGGGTTAGGAACTGCTTACCTCTCCCTGGCGATCGGGTCCCTGTAATGCGATCACAGGAACCCGATCTCTGCTATGGCAATCCTGGGTTATCACCATGACGACCCCGAGTTACTGAGCTAGAGGGAGCCTCACTTTCCATGCCAGATGCATGATGTGTGAGGCGGAGTGCTGCAATATTATCCACTGTAGTGATAAAGCAGAAACGCAGAAAAAAAAGCAGAAACAATTGACATGCTGCTTCTTTTTTCAGAAACAAACATTGCAAGGAAAAAAAGAAGCAGCATGTGCACAGCAAGTCACGATTCTCATAGACTTTGATGGGATGCGGTTTTCCCTACATTTAAATCTGCAAGGAAAAACACATGGAAAAAAGCAACATGTGCACATAGCCTTATACTCATTACTCAAATCGAGCCCATCCGAGCATTCAACCTGCTCGATTCGGGTATTGAGCACGTGATTATTTGAGTGCTCGCTCATCACTAGACACTACGTCTCATTGATGTGATAAGACTGCTGTAATCGTGACTTTACTCCAGATCTACGTACTGGTCGTGACTCTGCCGTAGTCTTTTATTAAATTTACATAGGCTTTAAGACCTTTCTTTGTAAAATCTGGACACTTGGTTCATCGACCTTCCAGTAAAGTCTGCATCTATTTATTATTGGATTACTTATTGGACTGATAGAGAAGTTTGCCCAGTGCAATAGTTTCTGATTCTGCAGCTGAACACCGGCTCGATAAACGCCCCGCTAATGGTTAATACATTTTGCTTCTAATTATTTGCTTTTTAAAACCATATGTATTGTGAGATTCATCTTTGGAAATCTGGCACGGCAGAAGATGTAGGATTGCAACAGTCTGTCCTACTGCGAGGCCAGCAAAACAAACATGTTCCCTCTACAGTCAAACAGCATTTTCCAAAAAACGAAATGGCAAACTACTGTGTGATAATCCACAAGCCATTTCATTCTGCCCCTGACCACAATACTGAAGGATCACTTCGCGTTTTCTCTTGTAGGAGGGTAGCACATGGTGTATACCAACTGGCAATCTGTCTGTCTATGGGATGCATTAGCAAAGCTAGCAACCCCAAAATTGGTGTTGAAAGGAAAAATTGCAAATTTGGCATATTGGATGTGCGCCACTTCTGACTCTGCTTTTCCTCAGTTGTACGCATTCAGATTGTCTCTTGTTAAATATCGGAGCAAATGTATTATCAATGCACTGTCTTCTGAGATTATCGAAATGCGCCGGGTCTACAACCTTCTATTTGCTGTCCCAGCTTCACCAGATAAGCCTGGAAATTGCAAGTATTCCTGGCAGAGGCTGATGTGGGCACAGAGCCCAAATAAAACAGGGTTCATTAGGTTTGCAGAAACGTCTTCCTCTCGGTGCAGCGTGTCAGGGAGCTGGGATTGGATCCATGTTTCCCATGTTGATATCTGTGAAACTGTTAGAATTACGGGTCAGGGAGCAGGCTGAGTTGTACGAGAGGGAGATGAAAGAATGACACAGCAGACACTGTGGTAATTAAACGAATTATACCTCTCAAACTAATTAACCATCCCTATAAACTTCGAGGCGAGCTCTTCTGTGTCCTGGTTTTCTCGCGACAGTTCATGTTTATGTCACTTGGAAACTTTAACTCCTAATATTTGTTTTCACAGAAATCAGTCCCCAAATAAAGTAATCTTTTTATGTTCCATAGAAGCTTGAGTAGCAATATGGTAATCTGCGGTTTATTACAGTCGCCGGTACATGAAAATTCACAAAATCTCCTTCACACCCAGTGGGGAAAATCTCCAGAGAAAATTGTCTGGTGCAGATTTGGAATTCAAAGCATGAGAATTTACACTGTGGATGTCACCGACGGCAAGAAAGAGTTAAATTTGCAACAAACTGCAGTGTAATCAGTGATTTATTTTGGGGGGGGGTTTCTGCTGCTGAAAATTCCACAACAGTTACCATATTTTTCGTTTTATAAAGGCCCCGTTACATGCAACGACGTATCTACGATATATCGCCGGGGTCATGGATTCCGTGACGCACATCCGACGTCGTTGTGTGTAACAGCTCCGAGCGAGTGTTAGCGATCAAAAATACTCACCTTATCGTTGATTGTTGACACGTCGTTCATTTTCATAAAATCGTTGCTGTTGCAGGACGCAGGTTGTTCGTCGTTCCTGCGGCAGCACACATTGCTATGTGTGACACCGCAGGAACGAGGAACAACCTCGTACCTGCGGCCACCCGCAATGAGGAAGGAAGGAGATGGGCAGGATGTTCGACCCGCTCATCTCTGCCCCTCCGCTTCTATTGGGCGGCCGCTTAGTGACGCCGCTGTGACGCCTAACGAACCTCCCCCTTAGAAAGGAGGTGGTTCGCCGGCAACAGCAACGTCGCTAGGCAGGTAAGTCCCGTGTGACGGGTGTAAGCGATGTTGTGCACCGATTTGCCGTGGCGCACAACCGACGGGGGCGGGTACGCATGCTAGCGATATCGCTGCATGTAACGGGGCCTTAAGACACATCTCAAATTCAGAGATAAAAAGGGCGCCCATTTTATGCTGCGGTGGTGTCTTACTGGAGGGGGGCGGCAGCGGTGGTGGAGCTGGGTCACAGGAGACAGGGCCGGTGCTGGAGTAGGGCTGTGCTGGCAGCAGCGGAGGCTGTGTGGAGCAGGGCGGTGCAGCAGGTTTCCCAGACGCTCTGTTGGCAGTGTGTGCTTGAAATAAATGGCACCCGCGCAGATTGAGCTCTCGGCTCAATGACAAGCCGAGATCTCATCTGTTCACACACTACCTCCGGGCACCATTTTCCTTAAGTCTGCTATTGGGAGATCAATGGGCCGGAAGCGGTGCGTCCGCAGATGAGATCTTGAGCCACGACCTCCATCTGTGCACACGCCGACTCTGGGCGCAATTATTTGAAGCCACAGCATCAGGGACACCCTCTGCACCGCCCTACTCCGCACATCCCCACCGCAGCTAGCACAGCGCCCATCGGATTTTAAGACTTACCCCTCATTTTCCTCCCAAATTTTTGGGAGGAAAAGTGCGTCTTATAATCTGAAAAATATGGTAAGTCTTGTGGGACAAGACCCCAATTAAAAAAAAAAAATTATCACATCCTTTTGACCTGTGAAGAAAGTGCATCCAGAGCGGAGGGCAAATGTAACGCCACAGTAACATCATCCACGAGCTACAACAGTGTCCACACAATATCTTGTCTCAGGATTTTTATCTTTCTTTTTGGTTTTGTCTTTTTTTTATGTTGAATTGTCAAATTATCTGTTCTTCCAGCTTAGGATGAAGTTTCTATCAGACATAAAACAGATTTATGTTACCATTAAAACACAATATCAAAGATGGAATAAGCAATTCAATAAAATTACAATAACACCAGGATAAAACGGGGCCTTTTCAATAACTGCTTTATGCAGGAACATTTTGCAGACAAATATGTGTTTATGGATCTTTTTAACGTACGTTCATCGTTCAGCTTCTAATAGAGACTCCTTCTTTCATTACTTTTACATTCAGATTGTAGTTCGAAAAATTGTTCGATTTCCTTCCTTTTTTTTTTTTCTTTTCATTTAGTTCAACAAAGAGGGGAAAAAAATCATCTATAGAATATTGATTAGAAACTACAGACTCGGCCTGATACGTTCAGATGCTGAGGCTTCTCTGCAGGCACCCGAGGGGACGACATGTGCTTGTTTGGAAATTTGTTATACAGATTTAGGGGCTAAAACAGAGCGAGTCTGTGTATAAACACATTATGATGGATTGCAATGCCTGATTTTATACCTGGGCAGACTTAATCCAGGATCCCTGTGCTATAGGATCCACTTGCCATATTGCCTGGGAAAGCAACCAGCTCACATTTTACTATTTCCAAAGGCCCACAGTTTTGTGTTTGTTTTTTTTTGCAATAGGGTCTATGGGTAACCGTATAGTTGAGTCCATGACCGGTATATGTCAGAGATGTATGTCGGAGAATACTCTTTTGAAGAAACTTTTAAGATCTGTTTACAGTAACTGGTGGCATCAGACGACTGTCGATCGGTGGTCATTGTACTGTCTCCTCCCCAAAATCCTATAGAATGTAAGCCCGAAAGGGCAGGGTCCTCTTCCCTCTGTACTAGTCTGTCCACTGTAACTTGTATATGTATTCTGTATGTAGCCCCTTCTCATGTACAGCACCATGGAATCAATGGTGCTCTATAAATAAATATTAATAATAATAGCCTATTTAAGGCCCATTTACCCTGAAAGATCATCATGAATGAGTATTCTTAGGGACGCTGGTTTCATTATAATCTTGCTGCCTATCAGCCGGTGAACGAGCAAAACTTTGTTAGGTGAAATAATCTGTTGTGCTGCACAAAAGTTACGGTAATCATTCTCGGCAGCACATTTATATGTGTACTCAGAATTCATTATGCCAAGTACAATCTACGCCTATGTGCGCTCAATTATTTATTATAGATATTTCAGTGCTCAGCAGAACGGCAATCTGAAGGTGTAAACAGCCTATTAAATGACCACTGCTCAGCAAACAAGTAGCCGACCAGTGGTCATTTAGTGAGGCCGGTTGGTTTGTGTAAATGGACCTTCGTTGTTCAGCTGTACAGCGAATGATTAGAAATAGATTGCACAGTGCGCATTGGCTTCCATTGTTCTCTGCAACACAAATCCTGTTTACACTGGATGATGATTGTTGTGCAGCACAAAAGATCGTCTCACTTAAGGTACTGTCACACATAACGAGATCGCTAGCGAGATCGCAGCTGAGTCTCCGTTTGGTGACGCAGTAGCGATCCCATTAGCAATCTCGTTATGTGTGACACTTACCAGCGATCAGGCCCCTGCTGTGAGATCGCTAATCGTTGCAGAATGGTCCAGGCCATTTTCTTCAAAGGCGATGTCCTGCTGTTTAGGACACATCGCTGTGTTTGACACTGTGTGACAGGGTCACAGTGACTGCTGAGATCGTTATACAGGTTGCTACTGCGACCTGTATTGTTCCTGCATCGCTGGTAAGATCTGACTGTGTGACATCTCACCTGCGACCTCCCAGCGACTTACCAGCGATCCCTATCAGGTCGCATCGTTTTTGGGATCGCTGGTAAGTCGTTGTGTGTGACTGGGCCTTTAGAGGTACTTCTCACATAGCGAGATCGCTGCTGAGTCACAGGTTTTGTGACGTACCAGTGACCTCATTAGCGATCTCGCTGTGTGTGACACTGAGCAGCAACCTGGCCCCTGCTGTGAAATCGCTGATCGTTACACACTGCTCTGGTTCATATTTTGGATGTTGCTCTCCCGCTGTGAAGCACACATTGCTGTGTTTGACAGCGAGAGAGCAACGATCTGAATGTGCAGGGAGATGGCTTCTGCGGACTCTGGTAACCAAGGTACACATCGGGTAACCAAGCAAAGTGCTTTGCTTAGTTACCTGATATTTACCTTGGTTACCAGTGTCCACAGCTTCTAGAAGCCGGCTTCCTGCTGCCTGCACACGTAGCCAAGGTACACATCGGGTAACTATAAGCAAAGCGCTTTGCTTAGTAACCCGGTGTGTACCATGGTTACAAAGCACAGCGTCGTTACACTGGAGGCTGATCTCTGATCGCTGTGGAGATCTGTCTGTTTGACAGCTCACCAGCGACCATGTAGAGACACTCCAGCGATCCCTGCCAGGTCAGATCGCTGGTGGGATCGCTGTAGGGTCGCTAAGTGTGACGGTACCCATACAAATGGGCATTTTGCTTGTTTGTCATCTGATCGGCAGCCTGATTACACTGCAAGGTTGTCATGAAATGAGCATCCATAGCAACAATCATTTACCATAATTTTGCAGTGTAAATGAACCTTTATTGTTGCACCTGTATAAGTAGTAGGATTTTTATTTGACTGTCTGAAATGGCTCAAGGAAAGCTCCGTTACATTTCTGAGCTTATTTATTTAATATGCCCGCTTATATAGCGCCACCTAATTCTACAACACTTTACAGACGACATTATCACTGTCCTCATTGTGTCTCACAATCTAAATTCCTCATCAATATGTCTTTGGAGTATGGGAGGGAACTGGATGAGACCCAACACAAATATGGGGAGAACATAGAAATTCTTTACAAATGTTATCCTTGGTTGGATACCCAGGACACCAACGCTGCAAAGCAATTGTGCTAACCCTGAGCCACCAGAGTTAACCACTGAGCCACCATACAGTGCTAACCACTGAGCCACCGTGATATAGACTTCTATTTTGATGCATCTCCACCAATAGTGTATTGCAAATCCTGGCATTAATGACACTGAAGTAAATGTATCAGCAAGGTATCTAGAGCAGGGTCTTGTTCCCCAAAATGATTTCTTGCAAAATTGGCCAAAATTGGATGGATCCCTATTGGTTATGTCAGGAAATGCTCAGGACAGATGTCAGTAAGCTATGTCCAGCACTACAGTAATACACAAAATCCTTGTGTTGTGTTTCCGCTGCTCAGGCTGCGGCCAGCGTAACAAGCACAAGGAGAGTGCACAATCCTAGGCCTTCCTGCTCAGATTAGCAATAGAGTGCACAATCCTAGGCCTTCCTGCTCAGATTAGCAATAGAGTGCACAATCCTAGGCCTTCCTGCTCAGATTAGCAATAGAGTGCACAATCCTAGGCCTTCCTGCTCAGATTAGCAATAGAGTGCACAATCCTAGGCCTTCCTGCTCAGATTAGCAATAGAGTGCACAATCCTAGGCCTTCCTGCTCAGATTAGCAATAGAGTGCACAATCCTAGGCCTTCCTGCTCAGATTAGCAATAGAGTGCACAATCCTAGGCCTTCCTGCTCAGATTAGCAATAGAGTGCACAATCCTAGGCCTTCCTGCTCAGATTAGCAATAGAGTGCACAAACCTAGGCCTTCCTGCTCAGATTAGCAATAGAGTGCACAAACCTAGGCCTTCCTGCTCAGATTAGCAATAGAGTGCACAATCCTAGGCCTTCCTGCTCAGATTAGCAATAGAGTGCACAATCCTAGGCCTTCCTGCTCAGATTAGCAATAGAGTGCACAATCCTAGGCCTTCATGCTCAGATTAGCAATGTGATTCTTCATCTGTGCGGTTACATGTGTGTTTGTATGTGCAGGTCTGGACAGACGAGCCTGCTCTCTGCGGCCTTCTGTCTTATGTCATGGAGCAGTCATAATGTCTGGCTCTATGGTGTCTTAATTACGCATCCTGTTTACATCCTTTTGTCTCTAATTCTAGCGTGTAGCTTTACTGTCCTCCTGTAATCACCGGCACCCTTTTACCTGCAGCCCTAATGTCTACAAGACAAGATAACGTAGAGGAGGATTGCCAGGGAGGAGGAGGAGGAAGAAGAAAAAAAAATCAATGCCTCCGACATAAAAATATAAGTGCATTTAGCATCATTAGACCATCCTTCAAAAACCTTTCTTTGATTTCATTACCCCTGGGGCTGTAATAGTAGCGTATGTTAATGCTCAAGTGCTCTCTAACCATTCCACGAGAAGCAAATCGGCTGCTGACCCTGGGCATTCTGCAAGTGTCTGCTCTAAGTAATCTTTCCTGAACCCCCCGACACCTCTCTCCCTTTAAATAATTACCGTTATTCTCAAAACCAACGTAAAATTAAACCTGAAAAATACACGTATCCTATAAAACCATATATTACAGGCAAGTTTTTCTTTTTCTTTACAACTAGGCCTGACGGCATGAAACTCCTCCGACGATCCATTCGGTGGCAGCGACTGATTCTGTAATTGTACTGCGCCGTAGCGTTGTGCTATTTGGACGGCGTTCTGGCACTGTGTAGCGGCGCTACATGACTGCTGCAAATCGCACTATTTCTAAAGGCACAGGCTGTGTGATTGCAAGAGACTTTGATTGCACCATTAGTTTTGAAGTGCTGTGCTCACCGAGACAGGCGAGCATCTTGGACATTAAACCGGTATCCTGTTGTTTATGAGGAAAGGACTTATAGTCCTGCACTTCATCTTACAAACCTGCTTTCCCCCCTCCCACCCCAAGAGTATTCGTGCTGCATTAGGTAAACAATTACACAAGATGACTTTAGTACTATTCTGCCTTCTACTTAATTCATGCATACACGCATTCTGCCGTTACCACTGCTTGATGTATAATGGAGATTTGCAAACAGACATACTGGGATTCCAGCCTCATTTTCACAGACGGGAAAGAGAGAGAGAAGGCATTTTTAGTGCTGAGGATGGGGGGGGGGAGGAATCTGCCGAGTAACTGGGAAACGGAGCTATGTGATATTAATATTTTGTGTCTGCAACAGAATAAAATTTCAGGAGGCGCAATCTCTTCTGCAAAAACAAAACTAGGCTCATTTGCATCGGTGCATACCTCCACGATAAGCATGGTCATCGCCATCCAGTAATTAACATGGCCGAGCCACGCTGGGCTTTGGGTGTCACTTGATTACTGGAGAATTAAAGAATCCTCCCTCCCCGACAGCATGAAATAAAAAAAATAAATAAGAAGGGGGGACAGTGTATCTTTAACGTCTTTGTCCGGCTGGTTATATTTTATATGAGCTCAGCTCACATCACTTTTTATTAGCTTAATAAATCACCTTTCTTGTCAATCAAGGAGCAGAGAATAATTGGATATGGTTGAAGCCTCTGTGATGGATTATAAATCATTCAAGATTAAATTAAAAGATAATGCAGAAACTTAATGGTTTGTGTTTTGCAGTCTTAAATTGCCTCGAAGCGCTGCTGTTTTCTGCTTTAGTGAAAGCCGTATTCTTAAAAAAAAAAGACTCTGATTACGGCCATATTTTTTTTCTTTCTTATCTCATGTAAATGTTATTTTTCATATTCATAAGACTCGATCCCTACTGTTAAAAGTAAGTGCACCCTGTTGACAGAGGTGACTAGTAACAGAGCAGGAAATAAGTATTTACCGTAAAGTAAAAAGATTTTTTGTTTTGTGTTTTTTTTCTCCTCCATGATTGACAGGAGTAATATTTAAGTTATGAATAAAAAAATAAAATCATTCTTGTATCTATTATCATAATTCTTTCTAACAAAATGTGATAGAAAATACAGAGGAATTAAAGTTGGGGCCGGCTTTATAGTGACTTGCAGAAAGTTGAAGAGTTTGGGCCCGGCCTTTACTTTCGACGTTTTTATATTCTATTTTTTGGGCCCGGCCTTTACTTTCAACGTTTTTATATTCTTTTGTATTTTTTGGGCCTAGCCTTTACTTTCAACATTTTTATATTCTTTTGTATTTTTTGGGCCCAACCTTTACTTTCGACGTTTTATATTCTTTTGTATTTTTTGGGCCCGGCCTTTACTTTCGACGTTTTATATTCTTTTGTATTTTTTGGGCCCGGCCTTTACTTTCGACGTTTTATATTCTTTTCTATTTTTTGGGCCCAGCCTTTACTTTCAACGTTTTTATATTCTTTTGTATTTTTTGGGCCCAGCCTTTACGTTTGACGTTTTTATATTCTTTTGTATTTTTTGGGCCCAGCCTTTACTTTCGACGTTTTATATTCTTTTGTATTTTTTGGGCCCGGCCTTTACTTTCGACGTTTTATATTCTTTTGTATTTTTTGGGCCCGGCCTTTACTTTTGACGTTTTATATTCTTTTCTATTTTTTGGGCCCAGCCTTTACTTTCAACGTTTTTATATTCTTTTGTATTTTTTGGGCCCGGCCTTTACTTTTGATGTTTTTATATTCTTTTGTATTTTTTGGGCCCGGACTTTACTTTCGATGTTTTATATTCTTTTGTATTTTTTGGGCCCGGCCTTTACTTTTGACGTTTTATATTCTTTTGTATTTTTTGGGCCCGGCCTTTACTTTCAATGTTTTATATTCTTTTCTATTTTTTGGGCCCAGCCTTTACTTTCGACGTTTTATATTCTTTTGTATTTTTTGGGCCCGGCCTTTACTTTCGACGTTTTTATATTCTTTTGTATTTTTTGGGCCCGGCCTTTACTTTTGACGTTTTATATTCTTTTGTATTTTTTGGGCCCGGCCTTCACTTTCGATGTTTTATATTCTTTTGTATTTTTTGGGCCCGGCCTTTACTTTCGACGTTTTATATTCTTTTGTATTTTTTGGGCCCGGCCTTTACTTTCGACGTTTTATATTCTTTTCTATTTTTTGGGCCCAGCCTTTACTTTCAACGTTTTTATATTCTTTTGTATTTTTTGGGCCCAGCCTTTACGTTTGACGTTTTTATATTCTTTTGTATTTTTTGGGCCCAGCCTTTACTTTCGACGTTTTATATTCTTTTGTATTTTTTGGGCCCGGCCTTTACTTTCGACGTTTTATATTCTTTTGTATTTTTTGGGCACGGCCTTTACTTTTGACGTTTTATATTCTTTTCTATTTTTTGGGCCCAGCCTTTACTTTCAACGTTTTTATATTCTTTTGTATTTTTTGGGCCCGGCCTTTACTTTTGATGTTTTTATATTCTTTTGTATTTTTTGGGCCCGGACTTTACTTTCGATGTTTTATATTCTTTTGTATTTTTTGGGCCCGGCCTTTACTTTTGACGTTTTATATTCTTTTGTATTTTTTGGGCCCGGCCTTTACTTTCAATGTTTTATATTCTTTTCTATTTTTTGGGCCCAGCCTTTACTTTCGACGTTTTATATTCTTTTGTATTTTTTGGGCCCGGCCTTTACTTTCGACGTTTTTATATTCTTTTGTATTTTTTGGGCCCGGCCTTCACTTTCGATGTTTTATATTCTTTTGTATTTTTTGGGCCCGGCCTTTACTTTTGACGTTTTATATTCTTTTGTACTTTTTTTTTATTTTACTTTCTGCTGCATTAATTATATTGAAGACAAAACAAACCTTTCCTTATAGAATCTACAAAATCCAAGATTTCTTCCCTGTCAAATTATCTTTCCTTAGTTGTCAAATCAGCCGATGTCCCTGCAAGTTTTCTCATCCTCATTGCTGTGCATCTGTCATACATGTGTTGTAATTTCGTTGTATTAATATATTATATTTTTTTTTTGGGGGGGGGTAGTCACTTGATAAAGGGGGAGGGGGTTTGTTGGGGCGAGATGTATCCATCAGATAATTCCAAGAGAAACTCCTAACAGCCGCCCACTACTGACAAACGCAGCGTGATGGTCACATCTGCATGTCAGTAACATACGGAGAGAGCCCTGAATCTGTCACCGTGCAAGGAAGAGCATTAGCGGTTTCAATTCTGCTTTATTTCTAGGTTGAAATGGAGAAAAGCAGACAAAAAAAAAACAAATAAGGAAACTAAACAGTGGCGTGAGATCCAGCAATTTGCTGGGGCTCCCTGTGACAGACACTGCATTATCATAATTGTCTCTACTACATGATAGGTCAGAAAAATAATAATGTCATTTTATTTATAGCCCAGATACCCCTTTTATGAGAGTCAGGCAAGTGACTGCCAAGTGGAGTAGGTCAAATGACATCTTTTGATCAGACCTGTCCAAAGAGATCAAACATGAATGGCAGGTAATGGATACTCGGTGACAAACCAAATCTACAGCAGAAATAGGACTGCCGCAATCTGCCAGTTACCCATTAGAAGCTTACCTAACTAAGGCAGTCTGCCTGACACACTGGCCAACCACCTAAATCAGCTAAGCGACAGTGCTAAAATTGTGTATTATCATTGGAAATGGCTATTATTCCCCCAGTAACATTTCTGTTAGGGGTTTGTTTGCATAGGGCACACACAGAACGGATTCTTATCAGGAGGCGTCTGATGTGAAACGAATCCAAAATCTGCAAATCCATGCGGGTTTTCAGGTATATACATTCAACCCTGTGTGAATAATGTGGCTCTAATATAATTTCCTACAATTAAAAGAATATAGTGGGAGATGATGATCAAATTATTTATGACAGCATTGTGGTATAGATGTTTTTGTGCTTTTTTTTTCCTGGGCTCTTAACTATTTAGAGTCTGTGCTGATTGTAGTTCACATGTTGGAGGTTTCGCACGACCTTCAACATGTGTCCTGGTTTTTTTTTTTGTTTCTTTTTTAAAACATCTTTATTATTCAAATTTTTAAACATAAAATGGTCAAATAGTAAACATCAGCATACATGAGATTGATTTGTTCGTCAATGCATCTGTAAACTTTGCAAAGAAAGAAAAAAGAAAAGATAGTATCACAAACAAAGAATAAGCCTGTGAGTGTGAACCCTTTCCACAATTATGTTCCTGCTATGGTGTTGACTACTATCTCCATATGGTACACGCTAAGTGTCTAATGACAATCCTAAGACCCCCAGTGTCCCTCCCAGGTCTTTTGTATGGCGGAAAGGGCTAATTATTTTCAGCATTTCCTAAGGACTGTAATGAAAACCAATGAACATTTTCCACAGCGAAAAAACTTTTCCTGCTGATTTTCCTTTTACTCCTTTCCACTTCCATCAGTTCTAGTCCCAATTGATGTTTAATTTGAGATATTATCACTCCCATTGATGGAGTGTTTGGCCACCCGCTAAACAAAGCCCGCTAAACAAAGCCCAAAAGCCCAAAGAGCTACCACTACAAATGTGTGAATGTTTCTAGGAATCTTTACTTTGTCTACCACACCTTGAGATTCAGGTTCAGGAGAGCGAAATTGGTGGAAGAGCTTTTGTGGAAGTTTCGTTCCCCAACATGCTTGAATCTGGTCCCTTACTCTCTTCCAATGTGTCACTACTTCTGTGCATTCCCATACCCCATGCCACAGATTCGTAAAGGGCACCCCCCACCACACACACACACTTAGGGCACGCTGTAATCCAACCAGGGCAGCTGTGGGAAGGCGGGATGTTAGGCCCCTTTCACATTGAGTTTCAGTGGCTCAGTCGGGGCATACGTTCGAAATCCAGCCCCTCCCCCCACAAAACATGTTTCGGACGTATGCACCGACAGGGCCATTGAGTATAATGGAGCAGACAGAGCAAGCGTATGCGCTCTCTTGCACCATTTTCGGGTGTATACGTTTTCTGCAGACTACGTTCAGGTATCATACAGAAGGTAACACTTACAAGCTTCCAAACTAATTATTGTGTACGTAAATGACTTAAAATTAGCAATAATAAATTATCAAAACTTGTAATGTAGGCAGTATGCTGGCTCAGTGGTTAGCACTGCAGTCTTGCAGAGCTGAGGTCCTGGGTTCAATTCCCACCAAGAACAACATCGGCAGGAGTTTATATGTTCTCCTCATGTTTGGATGGTTTCCTTCGAGTTCTACGCTTTCCTCCTACACGTTAAAGACAAAGTGATAGGAACTTTAGATTGTGAGCCCCAATGGGGACAGTGGTGATCAATTCTGTAAAGCGCTGTGGAATTAATAGCGCTGTATAAGTGAGTACAGTAAATGAGTAAAACTCCAAATAATTCCTATATGTGCAAAGGTTTATTGTACTCATGTTACGTACACAGAAATCAGATGAGACAGAATAGACCCCAGTTCTCCTAAATATCCATCTTTGTAGAGATCGTATGTATAAGGGGTACTTTGCACATTGCGACATCGCTACTGCGATATCATCGGGGTCAAATCGAAAGTGACGCACATCCGGCGCCAGTAACGACGTTGCAACGTGTAAAGCCTAGGAGAGAAGATGAACGAGCGTGAAACAGTCAAAAATCGGTGACGTTTACATCCCGCTCATCTCCGCCCCTCCGCTTCCATTGGCCAGCCGAATAGTGACGTCGCGGTGACGCCGAATGCACCGCCTCCTTGAAGGAGGGAGGGATTATTCGGCAGTCACAGCGACGTCGTCGACCAGGTATGTGCGTGTGAAGCTGCCGTAGCGATAATGTTCGCTATGGCAGCTATCACAAGATATCGCATGTGCGACGGGGGCAGGCACATTGCAAGCGCCATTATTGGATGTAGAAAACTAGATGTACTGAACTTCTTGAACCCCATTTATATTGTTCAGCTGTAAACTAGTATGTAGTGAAGGCACTAGTGACATCAGCAGGGGTCACCTCATAGCTGTGGCCGGACTTCGATGGGTTGCAGAGGAACAGAAAAACACAACTTCTGTCTTCCAGAAACAGTGCCACACATGGGTTAGTGGTCTGTCTTCCGGGAACAACGCCACACTGGTCCATAGTCAGTCTTCCAGGAGCGGCGCTACACCGGTCCATGGTCTGCCTTCCAGGAACAGCGCCACAGCGGTCCATGGTCTGTCTTCCAGGAATAGCGCCACACGAGTCCATGGTCTGTCTTCCAGGAATAGCGCCACACGAGTCCATGGTCTGTCTTCCAGGAACGGTGCCACACCACTCCATGGTCTGTCTTTGAGGAACAGTGCCACACCACTCCATGGTCTGTCTTTCAGGAACAGCGCCACACTGGTCCGTGGTCTTTCTTCGAGGAACAGCGCCACACCGGTCCATAATCTGTCTTCCAAGAACAGCGCCACATTGGTCCATAGTCTGTCTTCCAAGAACAGTGCCACATCGGTCCATGGTCTGTTTTCCAGGAATGGCGCCACACCGGACCATGTTCTGTGTCTCGTGTTTCCACTCAGGTCTGTTGAAGTGAACTGGACTTAAATCACATCTACACAGATTGCCTCACACATGACCTGGCTGTTTGGCTCGGTGCGACACTTTTGCACACTTGCTGGTCCAGTTGCCATTTCATCTGTACCGTGCAGGAGTGTTGAACCGCGCCAGATGAGAGAACAAAAGTATACGTTCGCTGTATGATGTCAGCCAGACACAACCTCACATGCTCTTTTTCAGCCATGTTTTTCTCATCATGTAAAGCCCCTTTAAGATTAATTCATTGTCTGACTGTGTGCATAAATGGCCATACGGATGATGGGGTGTAGGTATGCTGCAGTTTGAGGGAACAGTAGTCCAATAGAAACACTCACTTTACCCCCAGATTTTTTTTTAATACCTTTTATAACTCTTAATCACAGTAAAATATATATATATATTTTCACATTGCAGATGATCTTAGTGTGAGCTGATACTTGTGTGTCTTGCGCTTAGTTTTCCGGGGTGTTTTATATTCACAGAAGTGCATTGTGGCTGTAGTCAGGCGCTGGATAATGTCAGCCTTGGACAGGCTCACGTGGATAATTGCAATAATTGATGATTGTGAGAAGATTTACTGGTTAATTTTCACCTTAAGTGAACTGGAGCACAGATGATTGTTAGGGGTGGGTCAGGCGGGAGCACCTCCGGCTTCCTCTCTAACCACAAAAATACGACTGCACCAATTAGTAGCCGGCAGCCTTCAGTTTCCCAGAGAATCTTTGTCTACAGTATGGTGAATTTCTATGTATAAAAAGTCCTGTAAAAATGACAGAATTGGAGCCATCTGAGTGTATCACATCCCTCACTGGCGAATATTGACCTTTCCCATCCACTACAGATTATTCACTACAGTTGTATCATTAGCGAGGACCTGCAGTGATATCCAAGGCGTGTTTACTCCTATACATAGAAATGGCTCCTTCTGTCATCATCAGCCAAGTGTCCTCATACATAAAGACTTGGGTTTTAAAGGGCTGCTAAACCCAAAGTGGTCAGAAGATATAAAAGTGCAGCATCGTTAGAGGAGCGGCTGATATCAGCCAAAGCCTTAGATGTCTCAGCACTGGTAAAAGTTCTCACCGGCTGCTCCAAAAACCTCACTAGGAAGCAAGATGGTGAAGTTTCAATTTGATTACTAATAAGTTATGGAAATCAGCTGCTAGGTTGGATTACAATCCGATAAATTGGAATTGAGGGTTCATAGGCCGGTTATCGGCTGTGATGATTTTTCGGCAGGGTATTGACGACCATCATCTGTACAGACTGCCCAAAAGATTGCATGTAACTGAACCATAGTTGGCTTATGTAAATTAGCCTATAGCTATGAATAACTGATAACAGGGAACAATAGATGAATTTACCTGCACACTAAAGTCCCCGTCACACACAACGAGATCGCTAACGAGATCATTGCTGCTTCACCGTTTCCGTGACGCAGCAGCGATCTCGTTAAGTGTGACACCTACCAGCGAGCAGGCCCCTGCTGTGAGGTCGCCGGTCGTTGCTGAATGGTTGGGACCATTTTCTTCAAAGGCGATGTCCTGCTGGGTAGGACGCATTGCTGTGTTTGACACCCACCAACGACCTCCTAACATGGTCCTAATGGCCGCCGAGATCGTTATACAGATCGCTCATCGTTAGTGCATCGTTGGTAAGATCTGACTGTGTGACATCTCACCAACGACCTCCCAGCGACTTACCAGCGATCCTTATCAGGTCACAGCGTTTTCGGGATCGCTGGTAAGTCGTTAAATGTGATGAGGGGGGGTTTAACTTCTAAGAAGAGATCTATGTGGGTCTGCATAATATCATGGGTATGTACAAGTCGGCGGGGAATTTCCTGACAGCTACAGAAGTACTTGACCTTGATATTTAGTGATGTCAGAAGTTCTGGGTGACTTGCGTTGTTTTCAGGATTTATAGTTGGAGATTAGTGTTCAGCGGATCCGGATCAGCAAAATCCGGATCCGCACGGTTTGAGCACCCGATCCAAGTCCAACCCGGACGCGGGACTCCGGGTGCACGATCCGGATCCGTTTTGTTTTTTTTTTGTTTTTTTCTCTCGCTCTCGTCCCCGGATTCCACTCCCCATTGACATATATGGGGCCGAACTCCAGATCGGATCCAGACTTCTTTCTCAATCCGCCGGGTAGCCGCCCGGTCCGGGATTTTTCACTGTCCGCTCAACTCTATTCGAGATATATCAATCCAAGGTTTTTGTGAACCTCACTGATACAGCTGCGTCTTTCTTGCTCCATCTAGAAAATCCACTGCTTATGTAGCCTGTGTGAACATACCCAGAGGTTGTTGTAATTGCCCCTGTGTCCAGTTGCTTTAGCACCTCTGGTTAGCGCAAAGCCAGAATCCACATTCAGTTCAGTTGAAGAGATGTGACAACCGCTCTGCAGACCACAGAATGGCTCCTCGAGTTGTCACCATCTGGCGCCCACGTTACAGTGCAAAAGGGTGGAGATTATGATCCCTGCCTGAATCAGTGTGCACTCATCATCATCGAGTGAACGTTGGCTTTAACGCCTTCACCGCCAGAATAGAAAGTGTCTTCACTTTTACAGATATCCCAATTAACCCTGTGTCAAATGAGGGGGGTGGGCTTGGCACCAAAAAAAAATCAATATCCTCCTGCCATCATTTGCTGTAATTTCAATTCTTCGAGAAGCAGTGAATCGCTTTCACTTAGAAGCGTGCAGTACAACCAATCTATCAACACATTACAATTTTGCTTAATTTTAATGTGGCTAACTTAAGATGTTGTATAGTAAATTTATGCAACTGATCACAGTTATTAAATTACTGCATCTGCAAAAGAGGCAATCAACCCCGTTATTATAGTTGCTGTGCGTGGATGGTAAATGTCAAGGATCTACCAATGCACTGCAGGGAGGCACGGTATTGTTAAAGATGCATAAAATATCAGCACTTTTTATATGCTTGTGCATTCAACAAAGACTCTCATCATAATTAACTGGTGTGGAAATAAATAATTTTTACAAACTACCTTGGATACAGTTGTGCATCGCCGCAGCCCCCCCGTCAATCTCTCAGCGCAGATCCGTGATATTTAAACCTTTTTGTCGTCTCTTCTTTTCCAGCTCACGTACGCAATAAAATATTTAAACCTTTACATAGAGATTGGGAAATTGTATTGTAAATTCTGATCCTGGCGCTAAAAGCTAATTTATTATGATAAATTTAATTGCACATTTTTACGGTTTGGCTTATTGCTGACTTTTGTTTTCTGACTCTGGTGATTTACAGCTGTATCGGCCATCTTCTGTAGCCCCTTTGTTGTCTTTAATGTCGGTCTGAACCGGTTGTGTAACGTGCCTGTTTTTTCAGCTATTGTGTGCATCTATCTGCGTCCTGCACGGATGTGGTTCTGAGGGTGGCCATAGTTGCCTCCCCTGATACCTGTGGTCCTGACGATATGTCCCAATTCATGGAAGCACTTCCTCTTTTTTTTGGGCTCTAGGTGTCAGTGTATCGGCTTAAATTCGAGGATGTATACAGTATGTACACACAGGACTGGCTACCAGGCAGGATATAGAACAAGAAGTAACATTCTGCCAGTAATCCGTATGTGATACCACACATTCTGTCCCAATACGCGAAGATACATCTGCTATTTTCCTGGACAACATATGACATATGCGTCTGAACATATACTATAAAGCTGCTCCTCAACACATTTGGAATTGGATGATATTCAGGAAATATACATATATTACCAAAGAGATATATATATATATATATATATATATATATATATATATATATATATTACCAAAGAGAAGTGGGACAATCAAGTAGCACAAAAAATGTTCCAGAAATTCAGGTAAGGGTACTTTCACACTTGCGTTCAGCGGAGTCCGTCACTATGGAGAATAACACAGTCCGTTAACGCACTGCGCTATTCTCCATAGACCTGTATGGACAACGCACTGTAACGCAAGTGTCAGCGTTGCATCCACTGGACGATGAAGCGTCGTTATTTTGACGCTGCGTCGGGCGGAAGAAACGCAGCATGTAACTTTTTTTGAGCAGCGCAACCCGTAGGATTTCACTGCGCGTGCTTTTTTTTTTTTTTTAAATCACAAACTTTATTTTGATTTTGTCTCTCGGTGGCCGAACGTTCAGCTGAGCACCCGGCCGCCGGCATGTGAGAACACTCAGCTGAGCGACTGGCCGCCGGCATGTGAGAGCGCTCAGCTGAGTGCCCGGCCGCCGGCTATTGAGAGCGATCAGCTGAGCGCCCGGCCGCCGGCTATTGAGAGCGATCAGCTGAGCGCCCGGCCGCCGGCTATTGAGAGTGATCAGCTGAGCGCCCGGCCGCCGGCATGTGAGAGAGATCAGCTGAGCGCCCGGCTGCCGGTTATTGAGAGTGATCAGCTGATCGTTCACAATAGTCTGCTGCCGGTAAAACTGTAAAGAAGAAAGAAAAAAGCTTTCTGTTGTTTTGTACGATCCGTAGCATTCGTTTTGCCACTATACGCAACACATCCGTTGCATCCGTAACACAACGCAATGCTACAGAAACCGTCCAACGCAAGTGTGAAAGTAGCCTAATCGACGATACATTCACCTAATTGGACTGACGTTCGTGTATACTTCGGCTGTAAATATCGCAATGCCCATCTGTTGAGTGTACATCCATTCATTTGCAGCTTAATTGGGACCAGAGAGCAGATTTCTCCCAAACCATTTGCCTCCCGTACAAAAAAGCACCACACCTTTGCGCAGTTCTCTGCAAAATGAAAATGTTCTGACACAAATACCATTTTTTTGTCATTCCCGTCTGTCCGACCCCCTTCAGCATCCCTGATCTTCTGCAGGTGCCAACTCCGTATTGTCTTATAGAGCTGACGCGACCTCTTGCGAAGCAGAGCTGTCAATCATCTCCTGAGCTGGAGGGATGATTGACAGGTCAGTTTGTAAAAGATTCCATCTCACAGAGCCCAGATGAAGGCAATGATTCTGTTCCGGAGAATGAAGCGACGGAGAAATCCTTGACTGTTACTTGTTCTACAGTCACTTTCTGTTTTTTTTCCGTCTATTCTAATTTTTATACTTACAGGAGTTTCATTACTGAGACAATGTCGTAGCGATGTGACTTTCGAGACTTCTCTGATTGGGCAGAGAAAGCACTAAGTTGAGTATATTTTTATACAAAGCCCCTTTACGTCAACATTTATTTTATATGTTTAATGCAAACATACATTTTCATCTGTAAAAACAAACACCATTAAGAGTTTAATGCCTCACCGGCAGGAGCTGGAGCTTTGCCGAATAGCACCATTCAATTACTGAACGTACATGATTTCACCACAAACCGCACACTTCCTAAAACATCGCCCCTTTCCCTCCAGAAGCCAACATTGTATCCTCCTTGCATAGTCATTGGAGAATAGTGTAATGTGTAACTGGTATAGGGAGGGTTAACTTATTTACTCGCTATAATCCCTGCTCCACTATTTAGCTACTTTCAAAAACTAATAAGGAAAAGCTCAAACTGCAATTCCTTGTTATCACAGTTGCACAAAGTTTTATTCGAGTAAATCCACACAGGACACATCCGCTGCAGATTCTGCTGCTGAAATGCTGCAGATTTCACTCTTTGCATTGTATATTTTACTTTTAATCCCGTTTCTGAGCAGAGAAGAGACTGCTGTAAAGTGAAATTATTCCTGACTTTATCCTGTGAGGAGGGCACCTGACTGTAAACCTGCAGGCTCCTGTCTGTTGTTCAATACAAGACCCAAGACAATGGAGACTCCCTCCATAACAATTAAGCAATGGAGGCAACTTAAAAAAAATCCATGGTGTATTCAGCTGCCTACACGTTGCAGTGGCATGCAAACGTTTGGTCACCCTTGGCCAAAATTACTGTTGCTTTGAGCAGTTAAGCAAGTTGAAGATTAACTTTTAACTTTACAAGATTAACAAACACGGAAAGTAATCCAAGAGATAAAGGAGAAAGCAAGTTTAAAAATCCGCGCCAAGCCATTCTCTGTGGCTTGGCGCGGATTTTTAAACCTGCTTTCTCCTCTATCTCTTGGATTACCTCTACACTGCGGGACCGCTGCCTTCCACATTTACTACGTGCCTTCATAGGGGTTGTGACTTGCACAATCCCATCAGGTGAGTGTTCTAACCCACACTTGCCCCCACGTGTCATACCGAGTAAGACCCTATTTGCGCCTTTTCTTTCCACAGTTCTTCTCAAACAAGGAAAGTAGGAAGATGCAAACATTTGGACACCTTGCATGGTCACTATTTAGTAGCACCCCCTTTGGCAAGTATCACAGCTTGTAAATGCTTTTTGGGCAGCCAAGAGTCTTTCAATTCCTGTTTGAGGGATCTTCATCCATTCCAGTTCTGTGAGATTCCGGGCTCATCCTTGGAGACGTCTTTCCGTTCTGTGAGTTTCCAGGCTCGTCTTGCATACACTGCTGATCCTTGAAAACGTCTTCCAGTTCTGTGAGTTTCCAGGCTCGTCTTGCATACACTGCTGATCCTTGAAAACGTCTTCCAGTTCTGTGAGTTTCCGGGCTTGTCTTGCATACACTGCTCATCCTTGGAGAAGTCTTCCAGTTATGTGGGATTCCGGGCTCATCTTGCATACTCTGCTCATCCTTGGAAATGTCTTCCAGTTCTGTGAGATTCTGGGCTCTTCTTGCATACACTGCTCATCCTTGGAGACGTCTTCCAGTTCTGTGATATTACTAGCTCATCTAGCATTCTCTGCTCTTTTGAGGTCTAGTCACAGACTTTCAATGATGTTCAGATCAGAGAACTGTGAGGGCCATTGTAAAACCTTCAGCTTGCGCCTTTTGGGGTCGTCTATTGTGCATTTTGATGTGTGTTTGGGATCATTATTCATTTGTAGGAGCCATCATCTTTTCAACTTCAGCTTTTTTACAGATGGAGTTACGTTTGCATGAAGATTTTGTTGAAATTTATTGAATCCATTCTTCTCTTTACCCATGAAATATTCCCCGTGCCATTGGCTGCAACACAACCCGAAAGCATGATTGATCCACAACAATGCTTAATGGTTGGGGTTATGTTCTTTTTTTGAAATTCTGTGTCCTTTTATTTCTCCACACATCTTTCATCATTATGCCCAGAGTTCTATTTTATCCTCAATGGTCCACAGGACTTGTGTCCGGAATTAATCAGGCTTGTGTAGATGTTCTTTTTCTTACTTCTGGCGCTGAATTTTATGATGAGGATGCAGGAGAGGTTTTCTTCTGATTACTTTTCCATGAAGGTCATATTTATGCAGGTGTCTATATAGTAGAACAATGTACCACTATTCCAGAGTCTGCTGAATCTTCCTGAAGGTCTTTTGCAGTCAAGCGGGGGTTTTGATTTGCCTCTCCAGCATTCCTACAAGCAGATCTTTTTTTTGCTGAAAAAAAAAGCTGAAGTTGTAAAGAGCATGGCTTCTACAAATGGATAATGATCCTAAACCCATGTCAAAATCCACAATATATGACTTCAAGAGGAGCAAGCTGAAGGTTTTTACAATGTCCTCACAGTCCCCTGATCTGAATATCATTGAAAATCTGTGGCTAGACCTGAAAAGAGAAGTGTATGCAAGACGAGCCAGGAATCTCACAGAACTGGAAGGGAACCAGGAATCTCACAGAACTTGGAAGACGTTTACAAGGAAGAATGCAGGAAAATCCCTAAAAGAAGAATCTTCACTGCTACAAAAAGTGTGATACTTGCCAAAAGGGAGTGCTACTACGTACCAACCATGCAGGGCGTCCAAACATTTGCAGCTGGCCATTTTTATTTTTTGATCATTTGAAAATGTTTAAGATGAAAAAAAACTTATACTTTTTATATATATATATATATATTATATATACATACAGTACAGGCCAAACGTTTGGACACACCTCATCTCTAGTACAACTGTTAAGAGGAGGCGTTGTGCAGCAGCCTTCATGATAAAATAGCTGCTAGGAAACCACTGCTAAGAAACAGGCAACAAGCAGAAGAGACTTGTTTAGGCTAAAGAACACAAGGAATGGACATTAGACCAGTGGAAATCTGTGCTTTGCTCTGATGAGTCCAAATTTGAGATCTTTGGATCCATCCACCGTGTCTTTGTAGAAAAGGTGAATGGATGGACTCTACATGGCTGGTTCCCACCATGAAGCATGGAGGAGGAGGTGTGATGGTGCTTTGCTGGTGACACTGTTGGGGATTTATTCAAAATTGAAGACATACTGAACCAGCATGGCTACCACAGCATCTTGCAGCGGCGTGCTATTCCATCCGGCTTGCGTTTAGTTGGACCATCATTTATTTTTCAACAGGACAATGACCCCAAACACACCTCCAGGCTGTGTAAGGGCTATGTGACTAAGAAGGAGAGTGATGGGTGCTACGCCAGATGACCTGGCCTCCACAGTCACCAGACCTGAACCCAATCGACATGGTTTGGGGTGAGCTGGACCTTGGAGTGAAGGCAAAAGGGCCACCAAGTGCTAAGCATCTCTGGGAACTCCTTCAAGACTGTTGGAAAACCATTTCCGGTGACTACCTCTTGAAGCTCATTAAGAGAATGCCAAGAGTGTGCAAAGCAGTAATCAAAGCAAAAGGTGACTACTGAAGAACCTAGAATATAAGACATATTTTCAGTTGTTTCACACATTTTTACGTATTTCATTCCACATGTGGTAATTCATAGTTTTGATGCCTTCAATGTGAATCTACAATTTCAGAGTCATGAAAATAAAGAAAACTCTTTGAAGGAGAAGGTGTGTCCAAACGTTTGGTCTGTACTGTGTGTGTATGTATATGTATGTATGTATGTATATATATATATATATATATATATATATATATATATATATATATATATATATATATATATATATATATATATATATATATATATATATATATATATATATATATATATAATTTGCCTAAAACACAAAGGAAATGTGTCATCTTTAACTTTGTCTTTTAGAGATGATTTCATCTTTAACTTGCTTAACTGTTCACAATAACAGTAATTTTGGCCAGGGATGCCCAAACTTTTTCATGCAACTGTATATACTTAATAGATATACTGTATATATACAGCACACCGATCTACTTACACTCATCCCCATTTTTGCAGTTGTATATCGGCGGTTGGTATTGCTAGCAGCTGCTCAATAGCTGCAGATGTATTTAGGAAAATTGTGTCCGAGTCAGTGGGAACTGCACATTACGCCAGCTCCTCGCTGTCCATAAGAATAGATCATCTTAGATATTTAAGCACTAAGAAAATATTTGAGCAGAGGTCTTTTGAAGGTTTACTAAAGCAAATATCCCTGCTTCACATATGCGGTTGCTTAGAGGTCAGCCCCACGCTAATCTGTTTTGCTGAAACAGCAACACAGCTTGGGAAGTCCCTGTGTTTTATTTGCTGAAGGGGTGGAGAAAGGGCATGAAAATTCTTTAGGCCAAATTAAAAATTCTTAGTTTCCCACTTTCTGTACATTGTAAATCCAGGAATTTCTGTGTTAAAGATGTTAGTTGTTATGAAAGATTTAAAGAGATCAAGAAAAAAAACTAAAACAATCGGTACACACGGTGGCTCAGTGGTTAGCACTACAGTCTTGCAGCCCTGGGGTCCTGGGATCAAATCCCACCAAGAACAACATCTGCAAGGAGTCTGTATGCTCTCCCCGTGTTTGCGTGGGTTTCCTCCGGGGTCTCCGGTTTCCTCCCACACTCCAAAGACATACAGACAGGGACTCTAGATTGTGATCCCCAATGGGACAGTGTTGGTATTGTATGTAAAGCGCTGTGGAATTAATAGCGCTATATAAATGAATAAATATTATTATTAATAACCTCTGTCTCCCCAACGCATCCTGACTGTGCCGTCTATACATGTGACCACTGCAGCCAATTACTGGCCTCAGCGGTGATGCTGAGATGGACAACGTGACACAGAGGCGAGTAATTTCCTGCAGCGGTCATGTGGATAGACGTCATATGATGCTGCACAAAGGTATCAGAATGAAAGCACATGGATTGTTTATCATGAAGGCACGATGCATGGCGCTCTGCAGGATCACATCCGGCCATAGAGGCTTTGCACCACTTGTGTCCTCTAAGAGTTCTCAGTTGTGATATTTCCCTGTCTGTGATATTTCTACTGCAGCATCCAGTGTGATAAGTGACTACAAGCAGGATCCTTCCCACCTGCACTATTCTGCTCCTGCCTTTTCCTTGCAGCCATGAGCTGATGTACGATGAGATATATTTATACCTACAGTGCCCAAAATATACAAGACCCAGTGTGCATATGCACCCACATACGCCGCAGCATTGCAGAGTGTTATTTCAGTGCCTGCTGCATTGGAGCTTACTATCTTATATCCATGGCGCCTGCGATGTATTGTGTGATGATACGATACATGCATTATGTGCATGTTATTGGGATGCTCTTGCAGTAGAAGCACTGATTGCTATTTTGTCCCACTGCTGCTGGGAAGGAGTCGGGTCTCGGTTCTGGAATTTATTGCCATCTAGCATTAAAGGTTTCAGCCGACGGAACGTGTTTAATGTAAATACGCTGTCACACACCCCTCCCGTAATTGACAAGAGCAGATGATTAGCAGCGTTCTCAATGGTGTTTTTGCATAATCTTACATTTTGACAGAGCTCCACAGCGCCTTTATATTGTCAGAGCGCCGCAATCAGCAGCGGATTTTTTTTTCTTTGACAACATTTAGTTTGTCATTATAAATCTCCTAAGTGGTCATTTAACATGTTTGGTATGCACCGAGCAGAATGAAAGGATTATTGGAAAAAACAGTCGTTTTACAGAAAACTTTGCTTTCTGCAACCTCACAGGAATTAACCCATTAAGACCTTGTGGATTCAGCTGTAAATGATCCAAACTTAAATTGTACTATATGGCAGCTGGTTATCAGTGTTCATTATATCCAGTCATAGAACTACAAAGCTCAGCCCTCTGTGCAGGTGGAAACCCATCACTATGTGTCTTCATTAGCACTTTGGACTGACAGAAAACCAGCTTCCTCTCTAGTTTACCCCTAGTCAGTACAGACCGAGAAACCTACCCGATTCTCACACTTTGTGGCTTGCTTTTGATTTTGTATAGACCAATCATAAATTGGGTCCTCAAATCGTAACCATAAAAATTGATTGAAGGTCAATTTTTAATTATCCATCATTCTGTATTTAAACGTGGACACATTGCTTTCCTTGAAAAAAAAAACAACTACTTTATAAAGTATCCTGTGGCTTTAGTTCAGCTAAAAGATCTTGCATAAAGGTGTGGGGGGGTTATCTCTTAAGGCCCCGTTACACGCAACGACATATCTAACAATACGTCGTCGGGGTCACGGAATTCGTGACGCACATCCAGCGTCGTTAGCGACGTCGTTGCGTGTGACAGCTCCGAGCGAGTGTTAACGATTAAAAATATGCATCTGATCGTTGACACGTCGTTCATTTTCAAAATCTCGTTGGTCGTTGTGGACGTAGGTTGTTCGTCATTCCTGAGGCAGCACACATCGCTATGTGTGACACCCCGGGAACGACAAACAACAGCTTTCCTGCGTCCTCCGGAAACGAGGTGGGCGTGTTGCTAATGCGGCTGTTCTCCGCCCCTCCACTTCTATTGGTTGGCCGCTGTGTGACGTCACTGTGACGGCGCACGAACCTCCCCCTTAACGAAGAGGTTGTTCGCCGCCCACAGCGACGTCGCTACGAAGGTAAGTACGTGTGACGGGTGTTAGTGATATTGTGCGCCACAGGCAGTGATTTGCCTGTGACGCACAAACGACGGGGGTGGGTACACTCGCTAGCGATATCGTAGCGTGTAAAGCCCCCTTTAGGCTGCTAAATTTTGGAACGCAAGAGGATGCAATAAAATAAAATCTTTGGGAGCCGCCATATTTACCAATTCTTGTTATCTTATTATGCGACTTCCAAGTCTGGTCTTTTATATTGTTGACTTTACCCGTCATGATGTCTCCAGTTATTGGTTTATACTGACGGGAGTCAGGGCACTAATCTCAGATCTCACTTGTAAAGCTGAAGCAAATGATTTTCCAGATGGGCGTATTTCACTCATAACCAATCCCAAGGCGTCAGCCTCCAAACTTCTTATTTATAACACTGTACTCATTGCACAACCCCCAGAGATCTAAAGGCCCAGCTGACTATTAACAATTATTACAGATGGTGAAAATATAGCTATGAATCATTCTGAGCAATGCTTGAGTCATTCCATGTTTAATGGAAACTTGAGATCTATATAACTCGACATAAAGGGACATCATACCAGCAAAATCTTGCTTCCTAGATTTTGGAGAAGTAAGAAGCAGAGTGCATGAGTGATGCCATGTTACTACCCTGTGTCCCCAAAAATAAGTCACGGTGTTTTTTTATATATATATATATATATATATATATATATATATATATATATATATATATATATATAAATATATTTTATTTTAATTTATTTTTTTGCCCCGAAAAAAGCACTAGGTCTTATTTTTGGGGCAGGGCTTATTCTCGGGGAAAGATGGTTGAGGGAAAGTTTAACCTCCCCCCCTCAAGAAAAAATGCAGATCCTCCTTCCGAGGATCAGCCTACTTACCAGACCTTGGGCGTCTGCGTGGCTCCCAGGTCCTCCTGGGTACTCCCATCAGGTATGCTCCACGTCATCCTCCCCTCCTTGTGGCCGATACGCACACATCAGATCGCATACAGACACATACACATGAGATCGCACATACAATCGCGCGCGCACACTCACCACATCTGGTGATACCACTTGCTTCCAGCCAGCAGGGGACTCATTGCTCTGTTGTCTCTATGATGCATTCCACCACTGGGTCCTCCATGCGTTCCACCCACAGATCCTGGCGCTGCGCAGCATCTCAGGTCCTTAAGTCGCCCAGAAGCAATCGATATCGCTGAATGTGGTGAGTCTGTGTGTCCAATTTAATGTTACAAGTGAAAAGGTTTTGGTACCGTGTTAGCCAGTTGATTCCATAGTTGTGCGGTACATTCTGGTATCCTCCATTTTTAGTTACAAGTGAAAAGGTTTTGGTACCGTGTTAGCCAGTTGATGTGTGATTGTGTGTGGGTGTGCGTTCCACTGCTCCCGGTCAGCGTCTGGTAAGTATGATGGCAGGGTCTTCTGTATTCTCTCTTTTGAGGGGTGTCCGCTTTCTATAATGAAGTGTCCTGCAGTATTCTTTAACTTTTTTAGCTGCATGGACACTTCATTATTGAACCACGACTAGATCTTATTTTCGGGGTAGCTCTTATATTTAAGCCCTGCTGAAAACTCCTGCTAGGCTTTAATTTGGGTTAGGTCTTATTTTCGGGGGAAAACGGCAAATGCACATGAATAATACAGTGTCTATGGTATGGAGACCTTCACCTATACCACATAGATGACCCCCTTGTACAATTTGAGAATATCACTTATTCAGAACTTCATCCAAATTGTCAGTGAAGCAAATGATCAAGACATCAATGACCCAATTGGTTATTTTTTTGTGTAAGGAGTGTGTAAAGGTCCTGAGGTCCGAAGCCCATCAATGTGTTGTGAATAGAAGTTCAGCAGCGAGTACTTTATCTTTAATGTAGTTCTCGGCTGTGACAGACATTACTTAATCCAGATTGATTCATAAACTCTCATTACGCAGTTACATTAATACCCTGTATAATAAAAGTTCACCTTTATTGAAGCATCTTTTTTTCTGCATCAGTTCTCTAATCTATCTCCATAGATTTGTAGGGTATAGCTGATATAGATCTGGCTGGTGACAAGGGTTAGACCAGTTTAGTAGAACATGTACTTGTAGCTGAGGAACGTGTGCATTCATCAGAGCTATCAGGTCGATCGTCTTGTACCTGGATCAATGGACGGCCGTGTGATCCCTCTCACAGTCTAATGTGTTTGAGGACCCACATACCAAGACATTTCTCTGTCCTGCAGCCATTTATCTTTGAATGTCAAATTGCAATAATTAACCATTATTGATCGTGAATTCAATTAACTTCATTAACACAAGTCACGGTGAGGGTCTTGTAAGGAAAATCTCCTGACAACTGTCTCCTTTCTGTGAGGCTTCTCTGTTTCTTAAGGAGACTTTGTTTCTTGTATGTAAAAAGTTTCTAAGTGTTATCATCGCACTTTTATAGATGACAGATTGTAAAAAGATTTTTTTTTTTTTAGTAAGTACCATATTAGTAATATGCGACCCTAATTATTTCACAATTAGTGCACACATAAATATTCTATGGCAGCAAATTTTTCCCTTTTCTCTAAGGCTGGCCAAACACTACGAAGCTGTTGACCTAACCGCTATCTCTCCCGACACTTCCCCGAAGCTCAGCTGAGCATTCAAGTGTTTCCAGTGGGCAGAGGAGAAAGCAACTGCCAAACTCCACTGTCGGCAGCTTATCTCCCCTGAAATCAAAACAATTGGGCATTGAAATTCGAAGTACCTGATCTCCGCAGCATCATCAGTCGGAGGGGAGTTGGAAGGCGACCATACACATCAGATAGTTATTAGTCGGAGGGGAGTTGGAAGGCCACCATACACATCAGATAGTTATTAGTCGGAGGGGAGTTGGAAGGCGACCATACACATCAGATAGTTATTAGTCGGAGGGGAGTTGGAAGCCCACCATACACATCAGATAGTTATTAGTCGGATGGGAGTTGGAAGCCCACCATACACATCAGATAGTTATTAGTCGCAGGGGAGTTGGAAGGCCACCATACACATCAGATAGTTATTAGTCGGAGGGGAGTTGGAAGGCCACCATACACATCAGATAGTTATTAGTCGGATGGGAGTTGGAAGGCCACCATACACATCAGATAGTTATTAACCTTTTGGGCTGACTTTCACCTAATGTGTATGAGGGGCTTAAGGAAAGGGAAGGTCATTAGCCCCAAACATCACTAATGTGTTATCAAAGTCGCCCTTTCTGATATGGAACATTTTATACTGATCCTCACCAGAACAGCAGCCCAGAGGGATGTCTCTATGGTTTTGAATACCTTCTTACCAGTTTCATGTCATACCTCCTGTAAATTATGGTTATGGAGAAAATACACCTTTTGGGCGCTCCAGGAAAACCCAGTGAATTGTCAGCATTGCAGAAGATTCTCTATTTTGTAACAAAAAGTTCTTTATTTAAGTTTATGAAACTCTTCCCTGGAATCTAAACTAAATGAGTAAATCTTCTGCATTAGGTTATCCACAGCCCCCAAAAGGTGTATATTCTCCATAACCATAATCTTCTTCGAGGTCTATTAGGGCTTCACTGGCCCCAGTAATTTCCAGGCAATGCTGCATCCACACATTTGTGATTCACAGACTGACCAGGGGTCTCCCGAATAAAACTTAACAGCCTCATACACATAGATAAGGTCGCCAAGTTTGGGTCAGGAGATCCGCTGTCAGTCCGGACATCAGGGTTTGTTTTCAGGCCATTTTATTATTGAATGTTCTCAGTGAGAGGAACAAAATTATAATCTTGTGATACCTTTTAATGGCTAACTAAAATAAAATAAAGTGATGTTACAAAGCAAGCTTTCGAGACATCTCAGGTCCCTTCATCAGGCATGGTATGACAAAATATCTGAAGAAACACAAATATATGCACAAACAGAGCAGAGGGATGGCATAATAAAAGACATTTAAATAAACAAACACTGAGCTTAGAGATTGAATCCTTAATTAGCTTTGATTAGTGGTGTGAGTTTTATTGTCCCAATATCCATGTAGGATCAGAGGTCTGGTGAGTCTCTGGATTTTATTGTCCCAATATCCATGTAGGATCAGAGGTCTGGTGAGTTTCAGGCCATGACACATGCATGTGTGAATCCGGCATTAGGAGCCTACACTTGGCAGCAGAGGAACCTTCATTCTCATATGTGGAATAAGATATGTGATATCTATATAACTAAAAGGTTTAGTAGCCACTTGTTGACCCTGGTAGGGTAGAGGGAACACACCGCAACTGTACTACATGAGATGTCATCTTTTTTTTTTTTTTTTTTTTTTTTCTCCAATAAAATAAATCTAGCCAGTAGGTTATCTTTTTACAGGTCTGTTTATTTTTATCTGCAGGGTTTTTTCTTAGAAAAAGAAAATCCATATATTCTGCATTTCATACAGTATATATACCATTTCCTGCACAAAGGGTAAAAAATTGCACAGAGACATCAGTGGCCTCTGTGACAAAAGAAAAGACGGATACTTGTGGGTGGGAATCAATTTGTGTTGTAATCGGCCATAGTGAAAGTGTTATGATACAGGAACGACGAGCATCATCTTTAATCACAGGAGAAAATCACCCAGGAAGTACCAGGCCGTCCCTGTGGAGAGGTTACGAGTCTGATCTATCTCTTACCGTCTCTCCTCCTCCCCGAGAATTGCAGGTTATTATATAACCCGTGTGTGAGGCGGCAGAGATTATACCAGCTATTCAGCCAGTGCCTTAGTGCTGAGAACAATACACTAATGTTTTTTAATGACATCTGTTGTGACCGAGAAGAGCACATGCTGAGCATAGAGCTACTGTTAGCGGGCTGGGTACAAACTATGCTGCTGTCATTTTTACTGATAAAGTTATAAGATTCAAGAGCTCGGTATTTAGCTCTCAGTAGCAGAATATAACTTGAACCTTTCATTATTGCATTCTCATAGACCCGGCGCTCAGCTGACCTATTGCTTTTTTGATGTAAAGTAGCTGACTTTTTTTCTCCTTTTTTTTGTAAGTGTGATTGGTTCCTCTGACCACATGTCGACTGCATTACTCTGAAATTACAGTACATCCTCTATAGCACATGAACTTGACTCCCTGCTGTGACATGCAGGCCTAAGTGACACAAATGAAAGGTTTAAAAGCCGCCAGCCAAAAGGCCATATAGAACAACATGATGGTTCTCATACTGGGCATATGGCATCAAATGTCACCGAGACAAAAGATTGGATTATAGTCTTGTGTCAAAATCCAAAATTTAACATTTAAAAAAAAAACATTATTTAGAAATTCTACCAAAATGGGAAAAAAATAAGTTTTAGGCTTTTTCAGTTAACTTTTACATTGATATTTAAGGACTAGATGGGAATTAGAAAATGTTGCAATAATTGTCATACTTCTGTAATAATGGTGAAATTTATTCACAGTTAGACTAATTACAGAAAGGATAATACTCTTTAAAAAAAAAAAATCTGTTTCCCACAATCCCTTGTGAAACGGGCTATTTGGGGAGCAAAGGGTTAATGAAAATGAATTAGCAGTACAGGATCGGCACCTACATTACTTAAAAGTGATTATAAGCTTTTAAGCCATTTTCTTTATACTCGGAAGACACATACAAAATCTAAATCATTTTTTAATTTATTGTAATTGATGTAAATTTCTTTCATTGTCGGAATCATATTGATAGTTCTCTACTTTATGTTTATTAAAGGTTGAGGATCAGAAACGTTGTGGGTAAAAAAATGTGTGCTTAATTTAAATTGTGAAACTGTCTGTCAAGAAATGCATTAGGGGTAGAAAAAGCATAAGACATATTAATTGACAGACAGGAACTGCTGTCTCTAAGGTTGATACAAGTAATTTATTACTTTAGAAATGAATGCCACCTCTAGAATGTGCTTCATTAATTTCAAATTTAGTTTTAATTTCAAGCTGTTGCCCCTTGAGAAGAATAAGGTGGCAAATTATGTTTGAAGAGATTTTTTTTTTTTCCTTTAGCTATTTTTCTCACTGAAGAAACACCACAGTTTAACTATTTATTATTGGTCGTAATTGTGCTCATATTTATCTTTTTTTCACTTTTAAATATAAATTGAAAGCCAAGTTATTGATATCAGTTCACTGCCTTTTCTAATATTATGTTCTTTTTTTTTTTTTTTACATTTTTTCAGCGTATGTCTCAGATGAGTTGAAAGCAGCAGCCCTTGTTGATGATGATGGTGAAGCCGAGGATGCTGTCATTGAAGGCGAGCCATCGGCAAAATATGCCTGTCCGGAAAAGGAATTCACAAATAACTCGCCGAGCTACCAGCACTCTCCTGCTGGAGAATTCTCCAGCCATGAGATGGACAGCGAATCTCACGTCAGTGAGACCAGTGACCGCATGGCTGACTTCGAAAGTAGCTCCATCAAAAATGAAGAGGAGAGCAAAGAGATGTTGGCTCCTTTAGAGGACTCCAATGTGTCAGACAGTTTAGAGCAGATGAAAGCTGTCTACAATAATTTCCTTTCAAATTCTTACTGGTCCAACCTCAGCTTAAATCTTCACCAGTCAACTTCAGAAAAGAACAATGCTAGTAGCAGCAGCAGCAGCAGTAGTAGTAGCAGCTGTGGAAGTGGAAGTTTTGACTGGCACCAGACAGCCATGGCTAAAACATTGCAACAAGTATCTCAGAGCCGAGTCCTACCTGAGCCAAGCCTTTTCAGCACTGTCCAGTTGTACCGACAGAGCAGTAAACTGTACGGTTCCATTTTCACAGGTGCCAGTAAGTTCCGTTGCAAAGACTGTAGCGCTGCGTACGACACACTAGTAGAACTGACAGTTCACATGAATGAAATGGGACATTACAGAGATGATAACCATGAAACAGATAACAATAACCCAAAACGTTGGTCAAAGCCACGCAAACGTTCATTACTTGAAATGGAAGGAAAAGAAGATGCCCAGAAAGTGTTAAAGTGCATGTACTGTGGTCACTCGTTCGAATCTCTTCAGGACCTAAGTGTTCACATGATTAAAACAAAACACTACCAAAAAGTGCCTCTTAAAGAACCTGTTACCCCAGTAGCAGCAAAAATAGTCCCAGCTTCTAGAAAAAAGCTCTCTCTAGAACTTGACCTTCCAAGTTCTCCCGATTCGACTGGAGGGACACCCAAACCAACTATTTCGGATGGAAATGAAGCCTTGCAAAAAAATTCAAACCCATATATTACACCAAATAACCGTTATGGACACCAGAATGGGGCCAGTTATGCTTGGCATTTTGAAGCTAGGAAATCTCAGATACTTAAATGCATGGAATGTGGCAGCTCACATGATACATTACAAGAACTTACTGCCCACATGATGGTTACAGGACATTTTATAAAAGTGACCAATTCAGCACTCAAGAAAGGAAAGCCTGTGATGGAACCCCCTTCTACACCAACCTCCTTACTGGATGAAAAGGTACAGTCCGTACCATTAGCTGCCACTACATTTACACCTCCTGCTAATAATAACACTTCTCTTTCACCAAAACTGACTGTTGAAATAAAAAAAGAAGTAATCTCAGATGATAAAATCAAAGACAAAGAAAAAGCAAATGAAGACGAAGAAAAGTTTGACGTCCCTTCAAAATACCATTATCTGACTGAAAATGACTTAGAAGAAAGCCCCAAAGGTGGGTTAGATATCCTCAAATCTTTAGAAAATACAGTTACGTCTGCCATTAATAAAGCTCAAAATGGTACTCCAAGTTGGGGAGGCTACCCAAGTATCCATGCTGCCTACCAGCTCCCAAATATGATGAAGTTATCGTTAGGCTCCTCAGGGAAAAGTACTCCTCTAAAACCAATGTATGGTAATAGTGATGTCATGTCACCTACCAAAAATCAGCCACTGGTGTCACCGCCAAGTAGTCAGACCTCGCCTGTGCCAAAAACTAACTTCCACGCCATGGAAGAGTTAGTCAAGAAAGTAACAGAAAAAGTAGCTAAAGTGGAAGAGAAACTGAAGGAGCCAGAGGGGAAATTTTCACCAGTTAAAAGGGCAACACCGTCTCCAAGTGGTAGTGAAATTAGTGAAACTCCAAAAACCGATGTTCTTAATGACGTTGTATATAAAAGCCAGCAAAACAGTCCGGTTTCACAAAAAGACAACTGCAAGGAAAGTTCAACTCTAGAGCCAGTAGAAAATGGCAAGGACCACGTGAAGTCACTAATAGGCAGCTTAAGTAGCAGCACAGCTATAATAACAGAGCACCCTCCAGAACAACCCTTTGTTAATCCATTAAGTGCATTGCAGTCCGTTATGAACATTCACCTTGGCAAGGCAGCTAAACCCTCTCTCCCGGCTCTAGATCCCATGAGCATGCTATTTAAAATGAGTAACAGCCTGGCTGAAAAAGCTGCCGTTGGGACCCCACCTATCCAAGCCAAAAAAGCAGACCATTTAACAGACCGTTATTTTTATCATGTCAACAATGACCAACCCATAGATTTGACGAAAGGAAAGAGTGACAAAAACTGCTCTTTGGCTTCAGCGCTTTTGTCACCCACATCGACATCTTCTGCATCTTCTTCATCTACAGTGACAACAGCAAAGACATCTGCAGTCGTGTCATTCATGTCAAACTCACCGCTGCGCGAGAATGCCTTGTCAGATATATCTGATATGCTGAAAAACCTGACAGAAAGCCACACATCAAAATCTTCTACACCTACCAGTATATCTGAAAAATCTGACATTGACGGTACCACAATAGAGGAACCAGAAGAAAACACACCAGCTCAGAAAAGGAAAGGGCGGCAGTCCAACTGGAACCCACAACATTTGCTTATCCTACAAGCCCAGTTTGCAGCTAGTTTGAGACAGACATCTGAAGGGAAATATGTCATGTCAGACTTGAGCCCTCAAGAAAGAATGCACATTTCCAGGTTTACAGGACTCTCAATGACCACAATTAGTCACTGGCTAGCTAATGTGAAATACCAGCTACGAAGGACAGGTGGGACGAAGTTCCTCAAGAACTTGGACACTGGGCATCCAGTGTTCTTTTGTAATGACTGCGCCTCGCAAATCAGGACACCTTCGACTTACATCAGTCACCTTGAATCACATCTAGGTTTTAGAATAAGAGACTTGTCTAAACTTTCTAGTGAACAAATACACAATCAGATAGCACAAACAAAATCCCCGTCCGACAAGTTGGTGGCTTCCTCCCCAGAAGAAGAGACTGGAACTTCCTATCAGTGTAAGCTTTGCAATCGGACATTTGCGAGCAAGCACGCTGTGAAACTTCACTTGAGTAAAACACATGGGAAGTCTCCAGAAGACCACCTTCTGTATGTGTCAGAGCTAGAAAAGCAGTAGTATTTGCTTTTTTTTTATTTTCTTTTTATTTTATGTTAAAATGACTATAACTTTGCTTTGAGGAAAATTGTCAGGAAAAAGCCTTAAAGCTACAATACTTGGCACACGTTCCTATTTTATCTCTGGAGAGTCTGTTCCTCTTTCTCTCTTTCCGGGGGTACGAACTGTTTTTGTAAAACTGTACAGTGTTTAATAGAGGTGCATAATAAGCTGTTGTTACAGGTAACACGCGAAGGTTATAATGCCATGGTAAGTGTTTGGGACTTGTGTAAATCGGAATAGCTGTGCGCCGGACTGCATGAATTACCAGGACAGTTTCATTGAGCATTTATATCTAAAGCTAGTACACTATTTTTCATTTGACCTGTGTGCTAGTATTTTTCAGCAAATGACCTTTAGCCCTCTGAGTACTTTGGAGCACTATTTTATGTTACTTGGGGGGGGGGGGGGGGGACGCCTTTTTATTATTATTTATTTCTTTTCTAAATAAAAAAAAAACTACTGGCTCAGATCCACGTCATTATTCAATTCTACAACTGCAGTCTTTTTTTTTTTTTTTTATATATATATATATATATATCATACTGACTATTTCTTGGGACCTTGAACACATTGCGGTGCAATGCGCAAATAACCCCTTATGCTTGGAAAGGGTTAAAAAAAAAAGAAAACTGTATATAGTGTACAGACTCGCATTTTGGAAATTGTTATTGATGTTATCAGCAAAAGGCCCAAACCGGTCCTGATCGAATACCCTGCAAATCAGACGAGTGTTTTTTTTAGTGGCCAATGCAGTATGCCCCTTAACATAAGCTGTGCCTATGTATAGTGTAAATTCCTTTTTAATTAACCTTTTAAATGCCAGCCGAAAAATGATTTCTATTTCTGGCAACGAGGATGGTTTTGCTTTCTTAAATTCTTTCTTCTTTTTTTTTTCCTCACCCAAATGGTGTAAATTATTGAAAGCATACAACAAAATAGCCTTTATAAAATATTCAAAAACTATTATTCTAAAGCAAAAAAAATTATGATTGTTTTACTATACATCTATATTGTTAAAAGTTCATGTTTAAATTATACATATTTATTACCAATGTAATATCATTTGCTCTAAAGTCACAAACCACAGGAATACGTAACTACGTCGCCGGCACTATTCTTTGTTTTGTTTTTTGTTTGTTTTTTTTCTTGCACAAAACTTTTTTTTTATTTTTTTTTCATTAAAATATTTATTAATGTGAACGATATATTCTAATCATTCTCAGTGCTCAAAGGGTTAAAAAATATTTGGATAATTTAAGAACGGTATACTGTATTTCCTGAGAATTGCTAATGCTTTAAAATGGAAAAAAAAAATAATAATAAAATAAAAACTGTTTGTACTAGAAAACTTTGCTTACAACATGAAGAGGCATTCTGTAATATAACCTCTTTTACTTATTTATAAGCACCCTGGGTTGTTAGCCCAGATTGTAGAATGCCTTTTTATTTCATTTTTGTAAGTTGTTTTTTTTTCCCCCTGTTTTGTTTTGTCTAATTATCTTCCCAAGATCCCATTCTGCCGCTTTATCTTAAAGCATATGAAAGGTAACCCGTGGTTACCAACTCACTAAGTGATTCTGTTCTTCTCCATTTTTGGCAGTTAATTTGCAGAAATAACTGACAGCTGACACCATACAAGGAAATGTGTATACAATATTGGCATGTAAACAGCACAGACACTGTAATGCACTCTGTGTCCTTTTTTTCTGTTGTTGACAATGAAATATCATTATATGATTCTTCTTCATATAACCTTTTTTTTTCTACAACAGCATTAAAAAAAAATTGTCTTTTTTTTCCCTTTGCTATATATAATCTTGATTCACAATGATGTCTGCAATGTTCCCAGGAAAACAAGGGGTATTTACAAGTTACATGGTGTATGTGGCTGCAGAGCAAATTGATCCCCTCGTCTACCTGGAGAGAAAGTAAATCGCATAGAGAATTCACAGAAAACAAAAGAAGTTGAAAGGATATTGATTGAAGGAATTATGGGTGGAAAAAAAATATTTGAAATAGTTGGTTCAATGTGCAAAAAAAATACCAATAAGAGCAAAGTATTTTTAGCTCATTTCAGAAAAGAGACAAAATAACACACAGCTGAAAAGATGTGAAAAAAATAATTTTTCCAAAGTTGTTTTTTTTGTTTTGCATTCAAGCAAAGTGAAAGGTAAAACTTTATAAACTTTGCATTTAGTATTTGCCATGAGCTGAGATAACTTCTGACTTTTCAGACGCATACAAAACTTAAAGGGAATCTGAGAAAAATACTCACTGCAGACTTTCTCTTTATGACTTAAAGGAAACAATCACCAGGATTTCCTATAAAACCTAAAGCCAGTGCTGTACTGGCACTATCAGGCTGATTCTACACATACCTGTAGCGGTCATCTTGGATGTATAGGTTTTTAAATCCAAAAAAGTAAAGTTTATAAAATTAGCTGCTTGTTGAGTGACAGCAGCAAAGAAGCAGATAATATATTCATAGTTACCCCCTCCCCCTGTTAAAATTAGCATAAGTATTATACAAACGATTCACTTTGTTTCTTGCAGGACCTGTGGTAAGGTCATACCCATGTGACCAGAAAGGGCGGGACCTCAGCCAACAAAAGCTGAATACCAGGTCACATGGGTATGACCTCACCACAGGTCCTGCAAGAAACAAAGTGAATCATTTGTATAATACTTATGCTAATTCTAACAGGGGGAGGGGATAACTATGAATATATTATCTGCTCCTTTGCTGCTGTCACTCAACAAGCAGCTAATTTTATAAACTTTACTTTTTTGGATTTCAAAACCTAAACATGCCGAGCTGACCACTAATGGTATGTGTAGAATCAGCCTGGTAGTGCCAGTATAGCGCTGGCTTTAGATTATGTACGAAAATCCTGGTGATTGGTTCCCTTTAAATGGGTTATATCTGAAAGTTGTAAGTTATCGTTCCAGAAGGTCCGAGATTCGCGTTTCTCCCGTCCAGTGACCCATTGGACTAGAATTCAGCAAATTGATCTGCCCAACTTTACTTATAATCTACATTATAACTAAATACCACCTTTAAAATATGAATTATAATCCTCTAACGTTATTATCGCTCTGTCTTATAAATATACACAATAAGTAAAGTTGCCACAAAATTGCCCAATACTCTGGAATCTTAATTGGAAGTAGAACAATGTCGATAAAGAATTAAAAAAATAATGATGCCATCGGAAAACAATTTCTTCCAACTTTACTGTAGTTTTGTCTAAAAAAAAAAAACAATGCACTGACCACACAAATAATGCCATCTGAATTTCCTACACTGACGCAATATTAGGCAAAAGCACACATATATTCATATTCATCAAGATTAGATCTCAATCAGACGTCTATTTTTCATCGACATGTTCTGTGTTTTCCATCAACAGAACACAGAACCAATATAATCTATGGGGCTGCTCACATGTCCATAGGACAAACAAAAAAAACAAAAAAAAAAGACACATTCGCCTTTGATCCAAATCAGAGCTAATACTTCCTGGAAAAATAATGGATAACACACACATGATATCTTTCTGTCATCCGAATTAAATATTTTTTTTTCCTGTTAGGACAACTTTTTCATTTATATAAAAAATGAATGTCACACTGACTGTAAAATTGTGCACATGGACCAAACATAGATACAAATCGGATCTTGCCTGCAATGTTAAGGTCTAAGAACAAAATGCTTCAAACTCTTTAGCCTCATTAACATCACTGGTAATTTAGGCCTCTGCTATAGAACCAGGTTGTGGACTGCGGACACTCCATGGAAAATCCTGTATCGTCCAGTGAGTTTTCCTATGTTATATAACCTACATAAAAAATGCGGATTCCTGCTCCGAGAATGGGATAGGTCGAAGTATTGTGTATTATTATTTGTTGCCACATATGAACAGATTGAGCATACAACCTGTTATGATGATCGTTTACACTCACCTGTGGCAAGTAACAGGTGTGGGCAATATGAAAATCATAACTGAAACCAGATAAACAGGGGAGAAGTCGACTCAGTGTTTGCATTGTATATCTGTGTGTGCCACACTAAGCATGGAGAACAGAAAGAGAAGAGAACTTGAGAACCAAAATTGTTGAAAAATATCAACAATATCAAGGTTACAAGTCTACCTCCAGAGGTCGTAATGTTCCTTTGTCCATGGTGCCCCAGAATCAAGAAGTTTATAACCCATGGAACTGTAGCTAATCTCCCTGGATGTGGACGGCAGAGAAAAATTGATAAAAGCTTGCAACGCAGGATAGTCCGTATGGTGGATAAGCCGCCCCAGTCAGGTTTTGTGGAAATTGAAGCTGTCCTACAGGTTCAGGGTGCATCAGTGTTAGTACAAACTACCCATCCACATTTGAATGAAATTAAACGCTATGGAGGAGACCCAAGAGGTCCCCACTGCTGACACAGAAACATAAAAAAGCTAGACAGCAATTTGCCAAAATGTACGTTAGTAATCAAAATTCTTCTGGGAAAACATCTTGTGGACAGTTGAAACCAATATAGAATGAGGCCTGCAAAGAAAAGAACACAGTACCTACTGTCAAATATAGTGGAGGTTCAAAGATGTTTTGCTGGCACTGGGTGCCATGCCATGCACACGCAGGGCATCATGAAGTCTAAAGATTACCAAAGGATTTTGGGTGGTAATGTAGTGCCCAGTGTCAGAAAGCTGAGTGTGTGTCCAAGGTCAGGGGTCTTCCAGCAGGTCAATGACCACAAACATACTTCATAAGCCCCCAGAAATGGATGGAAACAAATTGCTGGAGAGTTCTGAAAAAGCTGCAATGAGTTACTCTAAATCCTATTGGACACATGTGGAGATATCTTAAAATTACTGTTGGCAGAAGGCGCCTTCAAATATCAGAGACCTGCAGTAATTTGCAAAAGAAGAGTCCAAAATTCCAGGTGAGAGGAGTAAGAAGCTTTTTGATGGTTACAGAAAGTCATTAGTTGCAGTTTTTTTTCATACGAAAAGGTGTATAAAAGAATATTAAGTTGAGGATGCAAACAACTTTGTACGTCCCAGTTTGGAGTTTTGTGTGAAGTTATGTCCATTTTGCCATTTTTTTCTTCCAATAGACCCAAAGGATCTAAATGTGTATTACAATGTGTGATTGTAATAATTTTCTGGGAGAAATACTTCATTTCCTGGAACAATTCCAAGGTTGCAAACATATTCAACCATGACTGTACTCGTATAATAAGTGGTTGTCCAAATTCAGCACTTAATGCCACTTTATTACTTAGCAGAGCCAGTTTGGCTATGCATCACACCTGCAGCATGTCCTAACAGCCAAACACCAGCTCTTGGCAGCATTTTGAGGAATCATAACCCATTCAATGAGCAATGTTCACCAGGTACTAATATTCTGGGGTAGTCAAGAATGTAGTCTAAAAACTTAAAGGGTTAATCTCGAATTGTGTTTTCAGCTGCACACAGCTTTCCAGCCTCTCTACCTTGCTTGTGGGACAGGCATTCTCTCTTGATTGACAGCTCTGGTTCTACATCTTCATCCTGCTACTGTAACACATTACCAGTCACTCAATGCTTGTTTGATATTCTACACTTGTCACTGCTTTTGCTTATTGAGATATTTGGGCCTTTAAACACACCAGTGTTTAAGTGAGCAATGACTAGAAGAAATGCTCTGGTAACAGCCAATGGGGTCAGGGGCTGGAGATTTTACAGAACTGATAACAGGAGCTTGGCTAGGAGGGGGAGGTGAGCAGCTGTAAAATAAAAATAAATGGGGGTGTCAGGATTTAACTCTTCAGTCTTGAATGCACCTATTGGACATACTCAGCTAGGTTCTGGGGGTTGATATCTTTGGAAAAAAAACTGTACACCATGTAAGATAAAAGCTTTCATAATAGGAGAAAGACAGCAGATAGGGTGAAAATAGGCACATTAGCAATTGACCTGCTTTTTCCAAGTAATTATACCAATTTCTTAACATGAGAATTTCCCTTTCATTGACTTGCACAAACAATGAAAGATGCAAAAAGGTAGAAAGCCTTTGAATGTCCCTAGTGATAGAGCTGGAACAGAAGTTCAAAGTTAAATGAACAGTGACCAAACTACCTGGTATGTTTCAGAAAGGAAAATGCTATCACAGATTGTCCTTAGATTTCTAAGGAGACAGGAGATCAAAAACCCTCAAGTGATTATAGTGATTATAAAACTGGTGACATGTTCAGTACTTCACCCACTATGCATAAATATATATATACACACACACACACACACACACACAGATACACACACACACACAGTGCCTTGTGAAAGTATTTGGCTCCCTTGAATTTTTCAACCTTTTCCCACATTTCAGGCTTCAAATATAAAGATAAAAATTGTAATTTTATGGTGAAGAATCAACAACAAGTGGGACAAAATTGTGAAGTTGAACAAAATGTATTGCTTATTTTAAACTTTTTTAATAAATACATAGTTACATAGTTACTAAGGTTGAAAAAAGACCTAGGTCCATCTAGTTCAACCTTCCTCCACCAGTTCTACATTTAGTCACTAAGTCATTTATAACCAACAATGTTGTGTGTACTGAGGAAATCATCCAGCCCTTTTTTGAAAGCGGTTATAGTATCTGCCATTACTACCTCTTGTGGTCGGCATTCCACAGCCTGACTGCTCTAACTGTAAAGAACCCTTTCCTATTTAGCTGTCGGAATCGCTTTTCTTCCACTCGCAGTGAGTGCCCCCTGGTCCTTAGTATTGTCTTCGGAAGAAATAAGTCATGTGCCAGTCCTTTATATTGACCACACATATATTTATACATATTAATGAGATCTCCTCTGAGACGTCTTTTTTCTAAGCTAAACATATCTAACTTTTTCAACCTGTCATCATACGGGCGGCCTCCATTACCAGGCAGCCTCCATTACTCATCATACGGGAGTGTCACAAACCACCGGGGGGGTCACTCAGAAATCCCCCGCGCTGGCTACCAGTACGTCACAATCGGGGGGTAACAAGCAGGAGTCAACCCTCCTTTATACCTCCCGACCGACAGACAGAGCACGTGACGCGCTCTCTAGCGCCCCTCTTATAGTCAGGCCAATTATGGAATTGCCCGACAATAAGCAAGGAGGCCGCTATACTACTTATGCCGATTATTGAAGGGTCCCCGGTGAGAGTAGGGTATATATTCCCCCGACCTCCGCGGGCGGAATATATAATATCTTCCCGGATCTCACTGGCCTCCCCACAATAATCCTTGGCACAACTCGCTGCCACCAACCGATTTACGGTAACTATTAGCCGAACACACAGACGTGGGATTCAAGATCGAGATAACAGAACAGCCCAAGATTAATTATATAATTTAATCGCCTAAAGCACACTAGAAACTACAATATATACAATAGGGAATCTACAGAATATACATATGTCAGAGTACAGTTACAGATAAAGCATGGTTTACAACAGGTATGCAATTCAATCAGTTACCTTGTGCGTCTGGCCACAGGGGGGCGCTGTAGACCAGGTTTCCAGGAACTCTCTCACAGGTCTGTCCCAACCAGGCCCCCGAGCAGAAGAACCCTGGAAAATGGCCGAAGTAGGGTTATCAACCTGGGCAGATCCAGGTCCCCTCCTACCTTCGTGACCTCACAGGGAGCACTGCCACTCCCCCTGCATGGATCAGAATTATCCAGCAAAGGGGATATTGGCCATAACTTTGCCTGGGAGCGTCGTAGGCGGACGCCAATGCTCTCATTGTGACAGTTATGAATTTAGCTACAGAACGAGGGGACTCATGACCTGTCTGCCAGTTCCCCATTGGCTGATATCACGCCTGGGGCATTTCCCAATGTCCTGCTCCCATAAAAAGGGGGTGCCGGCATCGTCCACATGCGGAGACACCATTTTTATGGTTGCCATATTTATCGGAAATATGGCTTGCGAGATATGAACCATTTTTTACTGGAGTCGTTCTGTCTGGCTATTTCCAGAGCCTTGCTAATTAGATAGCAGCTCCTACTACAGGGTGACGGCAGGGAGTCATCCTGTGTCCATTGTCCCAAAGCCACCTAATTTCCATATCACAGGACATGGCCATGGAGTTTGTTGCTAAACCAGTTGTGTGAAGGAAAGGGGGGTTGACACCAGGAGAGGGCTTCCTGACATACTTGAATATCATGATTTATCGTCATCTCTCCGGATTTACCTCACACCTCCCCCCTTTTGAGGGCGCTAGGGGGCAGCACACTCCGGTGTTCCCCCGTGCGCCCGTCCGCGACCTCTCCTTGTCGGGACAGCCCGTCTGCGTTACCGTGGTCACGGCCCCTTTTGTGGCGAATGGTGAAGTTGTATTGCTGGAGCGCAAGGCTCCATCGCAACAATCGCCCATTCGTCCCAGAGACGGTGTGCAACCAGCTGAGGGGATTGTGGTCCGTCTCCACGATGAAGTGGCGCCCGTATAGATAGGGTTGCAGACGCTGCAGGGCCCACACTATGGCCAGGCACTCCTTCTCCATCGTGGAATAGGCAACTTCCCTTGGTAACAGCTTCCTGCTCAGGTACAAGACTGGGTGCTCTTGGCTCGCAGAGTCCACCTGGCTGAGCACCGCACCGAGGCCGAAGTCACTGGCGTCGGTCTGTACTACAAACGGCCGCGTGAAGTCGGCTGCCTGTAGCACGGGCGGGCTGGACAGGGCGTCCTTTAGGGCCCGGAAGGCTGTCTCGCAGTCCATTGTCCAATCGACTGCAGAGGGCAGCTTCTTCTTGGTGAGGTCCGTCAAGGGCTTTGCCAGGCTACTATAGCATGGAACAAACCTCCTATAGTACCCAGCGGTCCCCAAGAAGGACATCACCTGCTTCTTGGTCCTGGGGGTGGGCCAGGATGCGATGGCTTCCACCTTCTCAGGCTCGGGCTTCAGGGTTCTCCCACCTACCCGGTGACCGAGGTACTGGACCTCGCTCATGGCCAGCTAACACTTTCCCGGCTTGATGGTCAAACCTGCCCGGTGGATCCGCCTGAGCACCTGTGCTAGATGCTCTAGGTGGTCCTCCCAGGTGGGACTGAAGACGGCAATGTCATCCAGGTACGCGGCCGCGTACCCTTCAAGTCCCTTGAGCAGGGTGTTGACCATCCGCTGGAAAGTGGCAGGGGCATTCCTCATCCCGAATGGCATCACCGTGGACTCGTACAGTCCAAATGGGGTAATAAAGGCAGAGCGTTCCCTGGCCTTGCGAGTCAGGGGGATCTGCCAATATCCCCGGCTCAGGTCCATGATGGTCAGGTACTGAGCCCCGGCCAACTGATCGAGCAGGTCATCGATGCGTGGCATTGGGTACGCATCGGCGACCGTGACAGCATTGAGCCCCCTGTAGTCCACGCAGAACCGAGTGGTTCGGTCCTTCTTAGGGACGAGGACTACAGGCGAGGCCCAAGCGCTGTTGGATGCCTGGATCACCCCCAGCTCCAGCATCTCGTCAATCTCCTGGCGCATGTGTTGCTGCACCTCCAGGGAGACCCGATATGCTGAACGCCGGATCGGGGGATGATCCCCAGTGTCCACGTGATGGACAGCCAAGTCAGTCCTTCCGGGCTGGTTGGTAAACAACCCCCGGAAGGGGAGGAGGGTGGCCCACAGCGGGGACCGTTGGTCCTCCAAGAGCTGGTGGCCAACCTCCACATCCTCAATGGATCCGCCTGCCCTAACCTGGGCTAGCATATCCAAGAGGGTTTCCGCTTCTCCCTCCTCGGGCAGGTTGCACACAGGGAGTGCACATGCCTCCCGCTCATGATGTGCCTTCATCATGTTCACATGGAAGGGCTTCCGCCTTCCACGGGCAGGGTCCAGGGTGACCAGGTACGTCACAGGGTTGAGCTGCTGGTACACGAGGTATGGGCCTTCCCAGGCTGCCTGAAGCTTGTCCTGTGGTACGGGGACCAGTACCCACACCTCTTGACCCACTTGGTAGGTCCTCTCACAAGCGTTCTGGTCGTACCAACGCTTCTGATCGGCCTGGGCTTGAGCCATATTGTCGTGTACCAGTTGCGTCAAGGCCTGCATTTTGTCCCGGAAGCGCATGACATACTCGATAACCGACACTCCAGGGGTGGCCAAATCCCCTTCCCAAGCCTCTTTCACCAGAGCCAGGGGGCCCCGCACACGTCGCCCGTACAGGAGCTCAAACGGTGAGAATCCTGTTGAGGCCTGTGGAACCTCCCGGTAAGCAAATAACAGGTGTGGGAGATACCGCTCCCAGTCACGCCCGTGGGAGTCGACCAACATCTTAAGCATCTGCTTTAAGGTGCCATTGAACCGCTCGCACAGGCCATTAGTCTGTGGATGGTACGGGCTGGCCACCAGATGTCGCACCTGGACTTGCTTACAGAGGGCCTCCATCAGCTGGGACATGAATTGGGTCCCCCGGTCAGTGAGCATTTCCTGGGGAAAACCCACTCGGGAGAAAATCTCCAGCAATGCGGTGGCCACCTTGTCAGCCCGAATGGACGACAAGGCCACTGCTTCTGGGTACCGGGTGGCATAGTCCACTACCGTCAGTATGAAGCGTTTCCCAGAGCTGCTGGGGATGGCCAGCGGGCCGACCAGATCCACAGCCACCCTCCTGAAAGGCTCATCGATGATTGGCAGAGATACCAGTGGGGCTTTGGGGTGTGGCCCCGCCTTCCCCACTCTCTGACAGGTTTCACACGAACGGCAGTAGGCAGCCACATCGGCCCCCATTTTTGGCCAGTAGAAATGCTGGTTTAACCTGGCCTTGGTCTTAGCGATCCCTAGGTGTCCGGCCATCGGAATCTCATGTGCGATCCGCAACAACTCCGTCCGGAACGGATAGGGTACCACCAACTGTCGGTCCCTGGGCCACGCCTCCGGTGAACCCTGCTGGACCGTGGCCCGGTACAGCCGTCCTTGGTCCCAGACCACTCGCTCCGGGTCCGAGTCCGAGGGAGGCTGTGCCGCCTGCTCCTTTAGAGCTTTCAGGCTGTCGTCAGCTTCTAACGCTGCCTGAAACCCCTGACCAGATGTGGCCAGAATCGACGAGACTGTCACATCTTCGGTCAGTACCCCGGGACCTGTGTCCTGGCCTCCACCTGACTCGGCTGCCACTTGGTCAGAAGGGGAAGAGCTATCGGACCTCCGGGAGGCCCCTTGGCTTCCAGCACTCCCACTGCGGGTGACAGCGGCCACAGCCGCTGCGACCGTGGGTCGTGCCTGCTCCTCCTCCGTTCCTGACCAAGTCGCCGGTTCAGGCAGACCTACCTGGCTTCCTGACACCCCGGTTGTGGGGGAACCCTGCACCGAGATCTTACCTGGGAGCACTTCCGCTCCTGGACCGGCCCCAATCTCACCTGCCTGTTCCCCCCCTGCAGCAACAGAACCCCGCTGTGAAATCTCTGGGGACCCCACATTTGCTGTGGTAGCCCCCACCCCACACACTGGTCCTCCCCCTGCAGCACCCTGCTCTCTGCTTATCCCTGCAGAGGGCAGCAGATCCCAGCTCACAGGCTGGTTACTTGTAGAGGCATTGTCACACCTTTCTCTGACCCCCTCCCCTGTCACAGCTGCAGCTGCGTGTGTGTCTATGGTGTCTGTGCAAGCAGAAATATCAGAGTTCACTCCCTCCTCCCTTACATCATTCATAGATAACACATTAACATTGTCCGGAGGCACGTCAGCACTGGCTGAAGGTTCAGCCTTTGGGGCGGGGCCAAACTGGGAGGTTATTTGCCCCAAATCTGTCCCAAGTAGCACGTTTGCAGGGATCCGATCAGTTACCCCCACCTCCCTCACCCCTCGCCCTGCGCCCCAGTCCACATAAATGTCAGCAACAGGCAGCGCCGGGTCAATGCCTCCAATCCCGGAGACAGCGAGGGTTTTTCCAGGGATCAAGTCTTGGGGGGACACCATCTCAGGCCGCACCAGAGTCACCTCCGAGGCGCTGTCTCGCAGTCCTATGGTCACAGACTGGCCGACGGTGACAGGTTGGAAGCTGTCCAGGGACCTACCACCACCCCCACCCACACAATACACCTTGGGCGGCCCTTGGGACGGGGACGGAGCCGGGGCCTTGGGACGCTGAGGGCACATGGCCTTGAAGTGTCCAGGTAGGTTGCACTGGTGGCACCGTCTTGGCTCTGCCACGGGCCTGGAGAGGGGAGTTGAGGGGGACACCCCCTGCCGTCTAGGGGCAGGTGGGGCAGTCGCAGAGTTCATCTTACCCCCTCTCCAGGTGCTGCTGGTGGCCACTCTCCTGGCCTCAGGGGCCCGGTTGTTGGTGTAGTCATCGGCAAGGGCAGCTGTAGCCGTGGACCCCTTTGGCTTCTGGTCTCGGATGAACTGGCGGAGATCCTCAGGGCAGTTCCACAAGAGTTGCTCCGTGATGAACAAGTCCAGGATCTCCGGTCCGGTGGAAAGCTGCAGGCCTTGGGTCCAGTGGTCGGCAGCTCGGGCAAGTGCCCGCCGGTGGTCAGCCCAGGAGTCCTTTGGTCCCTTCTGCAGCGTCCGGAACTTCTTGCGGTAGGACTCCGGGGTGAGGTTGTACTGTTGGATCAGGGCCCGCTTGATGGTGTCGTAGCCCTGATCCGCCTCAGCAGGCAAGTCCCCAAGGATATCCAGGGCCTTACCCCTTAAACGGGGGGTCAGGTATTTGGCCCACTGGTCCTTGTTCAGATGATGCTGCAAGCAAGTCCGTTCAAAAGCAGTCAAGAAAGAGTCCAAGTCTCCATCCTTCTCCAGCACTGGGAAGTCCTCAACACGGACCTTTGGAAGTTTGGTGTCTGGAAGGTCACGGGTGGCTGATGAGGGCCGGAGCTGAGCTAGCTGCAGCTGGTAGTTACGCTCTGCCTGGCGCTCTTCACGCGCTGCTTGCCGCTCACGCTCGGCCATGAGTTCCTTGTAGCCCTCCCGGTCTCCAGCCTGGCGTAGGGCCATAGCCATTTGAAGAAGGCTATCCGAGCCTCCCAGGCTCGGTGGAATGGCACGTGGTGATCTGCGGCCCGCTGCGGAGCCTGGTGCTTCACTGTCCATTGCAGAGCGGAGGGCTGGCGTCTGGCTCGTTGAGGACCCTTGGGCGAGCTGCTCCTCATCTTGTCCAGCAGTGCCCGGTTGTGCAATGTCCTCTGCAGAGCTGTTTTCTGGCGTCGAGCTCCTGGAGGACTCGTGGACAACCTCCTCATCGTCTCTGGCCTGAGCATCGGCCATTCCTTTGGCTTTGCTCCTGGTGCTCTCAGCCATTCTTGCAGACTTTTGGTCACTGACACAGAACTGACACCTGATGCCTCCACACACCTTACAGTATCTGCACTCTGACACTCTAGTGTTGAGCTAGTCTGAAGACCCCAGCAGCCACAGCTGCTGCAGGCAGTCTTTAGTGTCTGGGAGTATGGGTCTCACACTCACACACACTATTATCTCGATCCCACCGCTTTGCCACCAATATGTCACAAACCACCGGGGGGGTCACTCAGAAATCCCCCGCGCTGGCTACCAGTACGTCACAATCGGGGGGTAACAAGCAGGAGTCAACCCTCCTTTATACCTCCCGACCGACAGACAGAGCACGTGACGCGCTCTCTAGCGCCCCTCTTATAGTCAGGCCAATTATGGAATTGCCCGACAATAAGCAAGGAGGCCGCTATACTACTTATGCCGATTATTGAAGGGTCCCCGGTGAGAGTAGGGTATATATTCCCCCGACCTCCGCGGGCGGAATATATAATATCTTCCCGGATCTCACTGGCCTCCCCACAATAATCCTTGGCACAACTCGCTGCCACCAACCGATTTACGGTAACTATTAGCCGAACACACAGACGTGGGATTCAAGATCGAGATAACAGAACAGCCCAAGATTAATTATATAATTTAATCGCCTAAAGCACACTAGAAACTACAATATATACAATAGGGAATCTACAGAATATACATATGTCAGAGTACAGTTACAGATAAAGCATGGTTTACAACAGGTATGCAATTCAATCAGTTACCTTGTGCGTCTGGCCACAGGGGGGCGCTGTAGACCAGGTTTCCAGGAACTCTCTCACAGGTCTGTCCCAACCAGGCCCCCGAGCAGAAGAACCCTGGAAAATGGCCGAAGTAGGGTTATCAACCTGGGCAGATCCAGGTCCCCTCCTACCTTCGTGACCTCACAGGGAGCACTGCCACTCCCCCTGCATGGATCAGAATTATCCAGCAAAGGGGATATTGGCCATAACTTTGCCTGGGAGCGTCGTAGGCGGACGCCAATGCTCTCATTGTGACAGTTATGAATTTAGCTACAGAACGAGGGGACTCATGACCTGTCTGCCAGTTCCCCATTGGCTGATATCACGCCTGGGGCATTTCCCAATGTCCTGCTCCCATAAAAAGGGGGTGCCGGCATCGTCCACATGCGGAGACACCATTTTTATGGTTGCCATATTTATCGGAAATATGGCTTGCGAGATATGAACCATTTTTTACTGGAGTCGTTCTGTCTGGCTATTTCCAGAGCCTTGCTAATTAGATAGCAGCTCCTACTACAGGGTGACGGCAGGGAGTCATCCTGTGTCCATTGTCCCAAAGCCACCTAATTTCCATATCACAGGACATGGCCATGGAGTTTGTTGCTAAACCAGTTGTGTGAAGGAAAGGGGGGTTGACACCAGGAGAGGGCTTCCTGACATACTTGAATATCATGATTTATCGTCATCTCTCCGGATTTACCTCACAGGGAGGCCTCCATTTCTTGTAGTAGTCTAGTTGCCGCCTTTGAACTGACTCTAACTTCTGAATGTCCTTTTTAAAATATGGAGTCCAAAACTGGATCCCATATTCCAGATGTGGCCTTACAAGTGATTTATAGAGGGGTAATAATACGTTGGGATCGCGGGATCTAATCTCTCTTTTTATACACCCTAGAATCTTGTTTGCTTTTGCAGCTGCTGCCTGACATTGAGTGCTGCTGCTCAGCTTATTTGTAATGAGGATACCCAAGTCCTTCTCCTGTTCTGTAGTCCTGAGTTTACTTCCATTTAATGTATATGCAGCTATAGGATTACTCCGTCCTAGGTGCATTACTTTACATTTATCAACATTAAATCTCATTTGCCAAGTATCTGCCCATTCTGACATCTTATCCAGATCTTTTTGTAATATTATACTATCAAGGTCAGTTTTTAATATCCTACATAGTTTGGTGTCATCAGCAAAGACTGACACTTTACTATCAGTCCCATCCACAAGGTCATTAATAAAGAGAGTAAAAAGAATTGGTCCTAGCACAGATCCCTGCGGCACCCCACTGCTGACTATGGCCCATTTAGAGAATGTTCCATTTATGACTACTCTGTTTCCTATCTTTTAGCCAATTCCTTACCCAGTTGCATATAGTTTCCCCTAGTCCTTGCTTCTGGTGCTTTAGTATAAGGCTATTGTGTGGTACAGTATCAAATGCCTTTGCAAAGTCCAAATAAATCACATCAGCTGCATTACCAATATCCAGGTTTGCACTTACCCCCTCATAGAACCCCAACAGGTTGGTTAGACATGACTTATCTTTCATGAATCCATGCTGTCTGTCAGTTATTATATTATTTTCTGCAACATATTTTTGCATGTCATCCCTTAAAATGCCCTCAAAAACTTTGCATACTACTGATGTCAGGCTTACTGGACGGTAGTTGCCTGGATCTACCCTCTTACCTTTCTTAAATATCGGTACCATATCAGCAATCCTCCAATCCTGAGGCACCAACCCTGTTACAAGCGAGTCTAAAAAGATGAGATACAGCGGTCTGTCAATTACGGAGCTCAATTCCCTCAATATTCGTGGATGAATGCCATCTGGCCCTATAAATAAATAAATAACTGAAAAGTGCGGCGTACAATATTATTCGTCCCCTTTACTTTCAGTGCAGAAAACTCACTCCAGAAGTTGATTGAGGATCTCTGAATGATCCAATGTTGTCCTAAATGACTGATGATGATAAATATAATCCACCTGTGTGTAATCAAGTCTCCGTATAAATGCCCCTGCTCTGTTATAGTCTCAGAGTTCTGTTTAGGGTACGCTCACACGAGCATGAAAATCGGATGAGTGCAATGAGAGAAAATCGAACTATTTGGGCACAATCCCAAATGATATGTTTGGCGTAAAAGCAACACAGCTCATCTCCCTGAACACACCATCCCCACTGTCAAACATGGTGGTGGCAGCATCATGGTTTGGGCCTGCTTTTCTTCAGCAGGGACAGGGAAGATGGTTAAAATTGATGGGAAGATGGATGGAGCCAAATACGGGACCATTCTTGAAGAAAACCTGTTGGAGTCTGCAAGAGACCTGAGACTGGGACAGAGATTTGGGTTCCAACAAGACAATGATACCAAACAAAGAATGGTTCACAAATAAACGTATCCAGGTGTTAGAATAGCCAAGTCACAGTCCAGACCTGAATCCAATCCAGAATCTTTGGAAAAAGCTGAAAACTGCTGTTCACAAACGCCTCCATCCAACCTCACTCAGCTCCAGCTGTTTACAAAGGAAGAATGGGCAAGAATTTCAGTCTCTCGATGTGCAAAAACGGATACACATACCCCAAGCAACTTGTGCTGTAATCGCAGCAAAAGGGGGCGCTACAAAGTTTTAACTTAAAGGGGACGAATCATATTGCACGCCCCAATTTTTTTTTTATAAATAAGTTTAAAATAAGCAATACATTTCGTTCATCTTCACAATTGTGTCCACTTGTTGATTCTTCACCAGAACATTAACATTTTTATCTTTATGTTTGAAGCCTGAAATGTGGGAAAAGCTTGAAAAATTCAAGGGGGCCGAATACTTTCTCAAGGTGTGTATATAAAATGCTATATAACAAGTAATTGAGTACAGAAGGATGGGCACATATAGAATGACTTTCCGTATCCACACTCCTTTAGATCAGCAGAGCCACAGGATTAAAAATTGTAATTGGTAGGTGAATGGGATGAATCAATTGTCGGAGAATCGATTACATTTTGTGATGAAGTGAAGATGAACGAGACCAGACTTGTGTCATGTGACATCATTACCACCCAAAACAAAAAATTATAATCAGTATAGTTATAGCAGAATAGAATTATTGACTTTTGCTCTCCAAATCTTCCAATGGCTTCAATGGTCTAAAAACCATAGAAATAGATAAATTGTCACAAATTATTTTGCTGAATTTATTCTTTAGATAGCACATCCATGCAGAAGGCACTGTCGCATGTATGGATACAGCATCTAACGCTATTTATAAGAATCCTTTAGGCACTCTTATATTCTAACTTGAGTCATGATCTGCAAAAGCATGAGTTGGAGCATATGATTTATTTTACCAATGCAATCAGAAAAAAACAACCTCTCTTTAATTCCAAATATACTAGACCATTAGTGAGCGATGGGTACCAGGTTTAAATCCATAAAACTTATCCATAACAAGCCAGTGAGCATGAGACCTATGTTACACCGTCCATAGGTGTCCTGTTACGGCCTATGGATCTGTTTATGTATTTATGCTAAGGCATTGGACCAACTTTTGGAAGGGATAATACTAAGTTCCAGTATCACACCTTCCTATACAGCACATGCATATCACCTTGATACTTTAGGAACAGCTCTTGCTGTAACATTAGACGTGTGGTTCTCATGAAGCATCAATATGGAAAACTGCTACAAGAATATTACATGGAATTAAAGAAGCTAAAACCCAAAATTTCTCACTCAGAGATTTACAATGGTTTATCTCTTGCCTTTTTTGTCTATTGCAACCTGAATGAACAATGCACATAGTATTGTGGTGGTAAATGGTTAAACTTGAGTTTGTGACCAGGTCAAGGCTAGGTTCGCACACTGCGTCTTTTTGACGCTGCGTTTTTGTGCATTTTTGGCCGCTAAAAACGCACAAAAACGCACCTGCGTCGAAACAACGCATGCGTTTTTGCCGCGATTTGGTGCGTTTTTGGCTGCGTTTTGCTGCGTTTTTGATCTCTGCGTTTTGCTGCGTTTTTCCAATGCATTGCATGAGGGAAAAACGCAGAAAAGAACTGACATGTCCATTTTTTTTTTTTAACTCAAAAACGCAGGTAACAAAAACAGATGTGTGCGGACAGCAAAAATGAAAACTCATAGACTTTGCTGGGGAAGCAAAGTCCTGCAGTTTTGAGGCCAAAAACGCACCGAAAAACGCGCAAAAACGCCGCGAAAAAACGCACTGTGCGCACATAGCCTTAGAGTCAAATTAAGGCTATGTCCGCACTTTGCGTCGTTCTAGTTGCAATTGTAAACACATATATTGGCAGAAATTGCTTTTGCCAAAGTTGCGTCTGACTATCAAAACGCGATAAATACCCGTGCGTATTTACCGCGTTTTAGGCCGCGTTTTTAGCGCTTTCTACATGCTTTTCCATTGCTTAAAGTTAGATGTGTTTTGATTACAAAGACACTACTAAATAAAGTTTTAACATACAAACACTATGAAAAAAGGGAAAAAAATGAAAAACAAATATAAATTATTAAATCACAAAAAGTTATATTTAATATAATTATAGCGGTTTTATACTATATTATGGCTAAAATAAAAAAATAATAATTTAATTATCGAACTATGTGTGTGTGTAAAGGGACATTCCATTATTTTGATGCCATAAACGCATGCGTTTTGGTAGTCCAGTTTTCTGCTGCTAAAAAGCATGTAAAAAGCTGGAATTTTTATGTTGCTTGCTTTTTGCAACTTCTCATTGACTTCAATGTTAGCAAAACACAGCCGAAATGGCAAAAACAATTGACATGCTGCTTCTTTGAACGCTGAGTTTTTGCCCAAAATTATGCAAATTAAACGCTGCGTTTGGAAACGCAAAGTGCGGACAAGAAATCACCAATTCCCATAGACTATGCAGGAAAATCAAAATGCATGCATTTTGACATGGAAACGCTGCAGTTCAAAACGGAACCAAAACGCAGGTGAAAACGCAAAGTGCGGACACAGCCCAAGACCACCTAATTTTTGGCTTACTACAACGCCCTAATATACTGCGGTTTTGTTCCCCCTGCTGCATTCATGCTTATAAGGTATCTAAGAATACCAAATTTACAAATTTGTGATCCGCTCCAGACAAGATGAAAACCAAAAATGAAGAGGATCAATAAGCTGGAGCTTAGAAATGTAGATATACCAAAATATGTAAATGCCAGGGAGGGTATAGCCAGTTTTCCAATTAGTAGCAGTCTTTGTACTTCTGACATCTCCCATTATGATTGGTGGCTTTCATATACATACAAGGGCCGATTCATACTACATAACATAGGCCGGCGGTATACATCAGGATTTCCTGAATGCCTCTAACATATGCCAATGTATGGCCATATAGTGGAATAAGCCGACCTTAGGCTACTTTGTTAAAAATTGTAAATAGAATAACACCGCATACTCTCTTGGCTTTTACGCCAAACATATCATTTGGCATTGTGCCCAAATAACTGCCATTGTACTGTATACACTGTACTGTAGTGGGACAGATTCGACAATCCGGCGAATAGACGGATGTGTGAAATTAGCCTAAGAGGAAATAGGTGAGGCACAAAAGGTAAACGGTAAAAAGTGCTTGTATTGTATGGTCCGACCATCAATATAATAAATAGGGGATTCACATAACACTGCATGACCCGGTCACCAGCCAGTATGTGTACAAGTACAGAGTGCTATTACGTGCATTGAGGGTGTAAACATGATAAAAAGGACCAGATTTGCAAAAAAATTTTGTAAGAGCAAAGTAGGAATAGTTAAATGAGATGATAGGTCAGTCTATAGAAATGCGTTTTTCGGGCACTTTTAAAACACTGGGTATGGTGAATTAATTGAATTATTGGCAGTGCATTTCAGAGAATTTGCGCATCTTGTGGGAAGTCTTGGAGACTGGAGTGGGAGGTTTGGATTATAGAGGTTGTCAGTCTTCGTTCATTAGCGGAATGGAGGTCACGCATAGGGTGATAGACGGAAATGCAGAGTGGTGCAGAACTCTGGAGGGCATTGTGGGTTTGAGTGATAAGTTGATATCGAACTAGTAGATGGACAACCAATGCAATGACTGGCATAGGGTATAAGCATCGGTGTAGCAGTTGGAGAGGAATATGATCCTGGCTGCTGCATTCAGGATGGTTTGGAGGGGGAGAGTGTAGTAAGAGCCAGACCAATTATTAGAAAGTTGCAATAGATCAGGTGAGAATGAATAAGAGTGACAGTTTTTGTAGAGTCAACGGGAATAAAAGGTTGAATTCTAGAGATGTTTTTGAGGTGTAAGATACTCTATATGTGTTTACTCTGAATACTGGCTGTGGAGTTAGAGCCAGGGTTGGGAACCTTTTTCTGCTAGGGGCCATTTGGATATTTCTACCATCAGTCGCAAGCTGTAGAAAATTATCAACGTCAATGATCTGGCTATATTTGATCAAAACATTTGTACTCCTTCCCTCCCCTAGTGTGATAGCTGAAGCTGCTTGTCTTTGGTACGACGTGTGATTTTAGGTGGTATTACTGATGTTACTACTAGTAACTGCTTTTCTAGATTTACGTCAGAGACAGAATGAGCCGTGTACATCACATAGGAAACAATGCTATACACTGAAGAGCAAAATGTTTTGAAATTTTGAATTTCAGGCTTCATATATCCCCATCTACTATAAATTTGCACTAAAAATGACCATTTTATAGACAATCATCTTGGCTATCTCCTACAAAAACTTGACTTGCAGCTATTTAGCTTATGATTAGTTTTGCAGATTCTTGTCATGTCACTGCATTGGCACTGTTTTGCTCCTTTGGATGAAAAATTATTTTTCTTCCTGTATACTACAAATTACAACCTGTTATCACGTTCCTAATAGCTCAGTGCATCAGCAGGTGGATTCCCAAGCGAAAGGTCACTGGTTTGAATTGAAGAGCAAACATGAAAAAGATTTCCCAAGAAAAGAAAAAATGCTCAATAGAAGTCTCTCGGTCAAGAAAATTGCCAAACTGCGTCATGTAAGTGCCATGACAGTTCGTCCATCCATTCAAAGCCAAGAGGTGGACGTCCAGGCAAAATAAGAGTCAACAAATCAGCTCATCACAAGGTCTATTTGTTCTGGAGCGACAAACATGACAGTAGAGGAGGCTTGTACTTGTGCTTCATAATAGTGAGGTCACAAACATCCATGCAAACACCGTGCGTCGGCACATTACACAAGTCTGGAATGGTGGCCCAACGAAAGGTGAAGAAGCCTCAGCTTCAATATCATCCTAAGAAGCATCGGCTGGAGTTGGCAGAAAAAAGTACTAAAAGTGGACCGTAGAAGATTGGAAACAGGCGATGTGGAGCTATGAGACTAAATTCCATAGTCTAGGCTCTGATGGGTGCAAATGGGTCTGGAAGAAACAATGGAAAGAGGGGTTAACAGATTGAGAAATTGAAGGAACTGTCAACTTCGGTGGAGCAAGTTTGATGAAATGGGGGTGTTTTACAGCCAGAAGTGTTGGATATAGGATTGATAAAGAAATGGTTCAATGACAATGAAGTAAAAGTGCTGGATTGCCCCCCACAGTCCTCAGACCTCAACCCAATTGAACACTTGGTACAGTTGAAGAAAAAGAAGTGAGCCGACAAGTATGCACCAACATTGGGAACGTATAAAAGAGATTTCAGATGAAACATGCTTGAATCTGATTAAGGAGCCCAGAAGGATTTCAGGCAGTGTTGAAAGCCAAAGGTGAATTTTACAAAATACTAACAAAAATAAAATTTTAAATTTTTTAGGAGCAAACAGTAGAATCTGCATAACGAATCATATGCTAAATAGCTGCAAGTCAAATTTATATATGAGCTAGCCAAGATAATTGTCTATAAAATGAAGATAGTGTCACACTCAAAGCTGTGGTGGATGGTGAGATATGGAGCCTGAAAGTAAAAAGTTCAAAATATTGTTACCCTTTTGCTTGTCAGTGTATCACTTTATGGAGAGTCAAGAGGAAAGCCATTTTTAAAAGTAAGACTTAAGAAGTCCTGTTTACAGTTTGCAAGATGCCATGTAGGGGACACAGCGAGCACGTGGAAGAAGGTGCTCTGGTCAGATGAGAGAAAAGTAAATTTTTGGGGGCTAAATGCAAAACAAACACTGCCCTTCACCCTGAAAACTCCATCCCCACTGTCACACATGGTGGCGGCAGCATCATGCTATTGGGAAGGTTTTCTTCAGCAGGGGCAGGGAAATGTCACCTCCATAGAGGTCTAAAAGGTGGTCCTACAAAGTATTGACTCCAGGTGCTGAATACAAATGCATAGCTCAATTTTCAGACTTAGATTACTTTACCCTTTACAAATACTTGCTACTTTATGTCGGTACATAAAAAAAAATGCATTTAAATTTGTGGGTGTCACGTGAAAAAATGCAGAGAAGTTCCAGGGGTAAGAATACTTTTTCAAGGCACTGTATATATATATTTTAACATCTGACAAATATTTTGAAACTTTCTACAATAAGTGAAGTTTAAAAACACCAGATTGCTCTATGACGCTGTATCACCGAGAGAAATTAGAAGAATTTCTAAGTAACAGATGAAGAAATACTTTGGGAAAATAATGGGCATGAGCTTAAATGAAGAATATTATTCTTTATAAAAAAAAAAAAAAAAAAAATTCCGCCATTAAAATTAGACCAGTAAAATCTGTAATTTCACTTACTTTGTAATATGGCAGATCAAATTTTATGCTGCAGGAAACTGGGGACACATTTATAGCAACCATAACAGTAAATTAGTGACCTTTTTAGCCAAGAGAGAGAGAAAATCACTTGAAAATGAAATCCTGCTTAATTGCTGGATTAGTAAAATGTAGGATAGAAGAAGGGGTGTCCTGCAGGGTTTGGATTCTGGGGAACATAACAGACCATGGTTAACCCTCTAAATGTCCCACAACTGCTGGGATTTCTTCACGTCTGCATCTTGGGTATTGACGGAGACAAGTCACAGTCATGGACACTTGAAGTCTTTAAAACCAGAGGTACAGTCGCTGTAGTTCTGCCTCAGTGACCATGAGCCAAAGTCGGATAAAGCTGAAGGACTAAGCTCCTGAAAGCCTCATCAGGACTTGTCATCGCTCTAATGAATATCATTTAAATTGCTTTGTATATTGGTTGAATTTGGATGTCGATTTAATTTGTGCATGTGTTTGAGTCCTTCTGCATGGCTAGTCTAACAGAGAGCAACAGCCTAATGAAAAGTGAGTTGGTGACAGTGTGATAAGTCCCCATCCCAATCAAATGGGTCTGAAGGCTTGTTTTGACAGCGCCATTAACCCTGCCAATGCCAGGCGTGTTGGGACGACTCTAATCACCACTAACGATCATCAGAGCTGGTAGAGTTAATGCTGTGTCTTTAACGGCAGATTTTACTGTCTTGGTCAGACGCATGTGAATTTATAAGCAGTGACATAGGAGAGAAGGGATGATGTGAGCGAAAACAATGGCCATGCTGAGAACGACCAAGAATGTACATTGTAGATTTTTTTTTCTTTATCGTCCTAGAGAAGATAGATGCAGCTTTAAAAATTACAGGCAAGACATCTAGAAGACTGAAAGCCACCATCGGAGGTGCAGGCAGCGGAAAAGCAGGAGTAGGTCTGATTTTAACTTTATATAAAGGTGCATCAAAAAATGTGAATGTACAATAACTGCACAGCCGACAGTGTATATACACTTTCTGCATGATTCCTACCAAGCACAGAAATGTTAGTAATGTGATGCACAAAAAAATATGTGTAGAATTACGTAAAGAAAAATACCAGATCAAGTCGATAACCAACACATTAAAAGAGTATAACATTGCTGGCCTATTCCTAGCATACGTGCGTCACAGACATAAAATGGCCAGAGGTGCTGATAAGCATGCCATCACATCAAAATGATTAGATTTGTATCATACATACAATGCTTTGAAAAAGTATTAATACCCTATGAACGTATTTACATCTTGCCATGTTACATCCACAAACATATGTATTTTATTGGGATTTTATGTCATATGCCAAAACTTAGTATAAAGTGCCTGTGAAAACACCATCCCTTCCGTCACACATGGTGGTGGCAGCATCCTGCTGTGGGGAGGATTTTGTTCAGCAGGGGGAGGGAAGCTGGTCAGAGTTAATGGGAAGATGGATGGAGCTAAATGCAAGGCAATCCTGGAGGAAAACCAGTTAGAGGCTGTAAAAAAAAAAAGTAAGATCGGGGCATAGGTTCACCTTCCAGCAGGACATTGATCTTAAACATCCAGCCAGAGATACAGACGTCTCCATCCAATATCCCTGAGCAAAGAAGGGGAAAATATCACCTCTACATATGCAAACCTAGAGAGACCAAAAAAAAAAAACAGAAAAAGGTGGTCCTACAAAGTACTGACATGGGGGGCTGAACACAAATGCACCTCAAAATTTTCATATATGTATTTTTTAAATATTTAGAAAACCATGTATAATTTCCTTTACACTTCTCAAATATTTGCTACTTTGTGCTGGTATATCACATAGAAACCCAATAAAATACATTTACGTTTGAGAGAGTAATGTGGAAAAGGTCTCGGGGTATGAGTACTTTTTTTTTTTTCGTACATCTGGATACTGCGGCTTCTCTAGAACGGGTGTAGATTTTTGCAATCCGAATTTGGATTAATGTGACAGTGGCACAAGTTTTGCATGTAATTTTATTATGCACATGCCATGAAAAGCAAACAATAGGGAATTGGTATATTTTGCTCTATAAAGGTACAGAAGGTCATATTATTATTATTATTATTATTTATTTATAAAGCACCATTAGTTTCATGGTGCTGTACATGAGAAGGGGGTTACATACAAAATACATATACAAGTTACAGTAGACAGACTAGTACAGAGGGAAGAGGGCCCTGCCCTTGCGGGCTTACATTCTATAGGATTATGGGGAGGAGACATTAGGTGGGGTGTAGATGGGGCGGCAGCTCCGCACGGTGGTGGGGCGGCAGCTCCGCACGGTGGTGGGGCGGCAGCTCCGCACGGTGGTGGGGCGGCAGCTCCGCACGGTGGTGGGGCGGCATCTCCGCACGGTGGTGAAGCAGTGAAGCAGCATATAAAAATGGTTTAGCATTAACTGTGAGTGATGGAAAATAAAATCAGCATAGATTTCAATATTAGACCTACATGTTGTATCGATTCTAATAAATCCTCATGTTTTATCTGAAACCCACTGTAAAAGTTTAGGTTCCCCAACAGATGCTGCAAAACCGCAGAGTGCAGGAAGCAAGTAATTGTGAGGTGTTGGAAGTGGCTGAAGTCTCCAGGGCGCTGGCATATCTGCTTATTCTCTGCTTAGCTGAAACAAAGTGACATTTTAATAAAGTCTTTATTGGTTTGCTACTATTGATTGGCGAGCCGGGTTGTACTTCCTGTCTGGATGAATACATTATAAAGCAGCCCTGCCCCAGTTAGAAGTGGCCTCGCACAGGCTGCCTGTTATGAGATAGCTCGCACCTTCTACAAGACAGCTTTCCAATGAGCGACATTAGAAGACCTAACGTGCCTTTTAACCTTGTAATGGGGAACATATGGGAACCACCTGGAGGCCGCCTCACAGCTGTTGTGGTTTTGCCAGCAGAGTAGAAAATGCTCATTGAGAAACTGTAAATCTGTTCGGTTGGACAAGAAACACATTTATTAGGCTCAACTTTGTCCCTGAAAGACACTTGCACAAACACCAAAGATCTATACAGGTATAATTCATTTTCTTACCAGAGGTATGACGATACAGAAGACTTCACAACACAACGTATAGGATTATAACAAATGTGCGATGAATATCAGCTGGTAAAAAAATAAAATAAATAAATATTTTTATATAGCGATAACATATTCCGCAGCGCTTTACATACATCAGGAACACTGTCCCCATTGGGGCTCACAATCTAAATTCCCTAACTGTATGTCTTTTGGAGTTTGGGAAGAAACCCACACAAACACGGGGAGAACATACAAACTCCTTGCAGATTTTGTCCTTGGTGGGATTTGAACCCAGGACCCCAGCGCTGCAAGGCTGCAGTGCTAACCACTGAGCCACCATGCCGCTGGTACAAAAAAGAGCACAATATAGTATACTGACACTAAAATATCAGCGAATAAAAGTACAATGGGGAGTCCATGCTCCCCCTCCTCATCGGCTCTGCTATAGATAACTAAGGCTTTGTGCAGATGGAGTTTTTTGAGGAGTTAAAAAAAAAATTAAGTTTTTCAAGTGGAAACCAATTTAGGAAATGTTCCTTCTTGTGGCTATGTGCGCACGCTGTGGATTTACCGCGGATTTTACTGCAAATTTGCCGCAGAAAATGTTTCTAACATTTCTGCAGTCATTCCCCAGCAAAACCTGTGCGCACACTGCATTTTTTTTATACCTGTGGATTTACCCGCGGAATTTCCACTGCGGAATTAATGTGCATGTTACTTCTTTTCCGCAGGTACCTGCGTTTTTTGCCATAGATAATAGGAAAAATCCGCAGGGACCAACCTACGGAAAAGCCACGGCAAAACCGCATGCGGATTTCATTGCAGTTTTGGTGCGTTTTTTTTTTTTTTATTATTGCAGGTACGGGATTCTTTCAGAGGGTCCGGATTTTCCCTAAGAAAAAGTCAACTTCTAGTGCGCACATAGCCTTGTAAGGAAATTTTAGAGGAGTTCTTCATTTCCTGAAGAAGCTTGAGGAGTATTAAATATTTTGGAACATTGTTTTTGCAGCCTTTTGTTGAACAGTGTCTAGTTTGGAGCAGATTCCATCGGGAGCCGTTTCAGAGCCGGGACAGCGGGCTCCTTCTCCCCACAGGTGTTTGTCAAATCCTAAAGGGAAAGTAAGTCCCTCAAAAAGTCATGCAATGTACAAAGGATTTTTTTTCAGCTCGCCACATCCAAGGACTATATCAGTCACAAGTCCATAGGCCGGTTCCCAGGTAATAATGTCATCAGACGCAAGGTTTTTCCAAATATCCAGCAAACATCAATATGTCTGTCTCCTCTTCATTAAAAAAAAGTTTTTCTTTATTGATGCATGATAAAAAAATTAGAAGATGATAGAACAGTCTTTTACGCGTTTCGTGCGTAGCAGCTGTTAATCACTAGTGACAATAAATAAATATAAAACATTTTACATGATTTATATATTGGTACATGCAATACCAATGTGACCAACCCTGGGTTACCCACACCCATATACAATTATGCAAATGTTATCTTACACATGTGATAATTCCACCTGTGTTCCAAAAAAGACAATCCGAGAAGTGTCACAAAAACACCATAAGTGGTGTAACAAATGCATACCTGAAAATCATCACAATATGTCACTGATACAAGTATATCAATACACATTCATAGCCTGAATCATAATACAATCAAATGACAAAAAAATATTTTTTTTTACAAAAAAAAAAAATTTTTACACTTCTTTCTCTATGGACTCATCTATCATCTTCTCATCTTTTAATTTTTGTTTTTATCATGCATCAATAAAGAAAAACTTTTTTTTAATGAAGAGGAGACTGACATTGATGTTTGCTGGACCTTTTGGAAAAACCTTGCACCTCAAAAACTGAACCTGTAAATAGCAAAGTAGACTTAGGGTCACTTTGCACACTACGACATCGCAAGCCGATGCTGCGATGCCGAGCGCGATAGTCCCCGCCCCCGTCGCAGCTGCGATATGATTGTAATAGCTGCCGTAGCGAATAATATCGCTACGGCTGCTTCACATGCACTCACCTGCCGTGCGACGTCGCTCTGGCCGGCGAACCGCCTCCTTATTAAGGGGGCGGGTCGTGCGGCGTCACAGCGACGTCACACGGCAGGCGGCCAATAGGTGCGGAGGGGCGGAGATGAGCCTCCTTCCTTCCGCATTGCAGCCGGGACGCAGGTAGATGTTCCTTGCTCCTGCGACTTCACACACAGCCATGTGTGCTGCCGCTGGAGCGAGGAACAACATAGGACCGTCGCATCGGCGTAATTATGGAATTCGCCGACGCTGCACCGATGATACGATTACGACGCTTTTGTGCTCGTTAATTGTATCACCTAGGATTTACACACTACAATGTCGAGAGCGACGCAGGAAGTGCGTCACTTTCGACATGATCCCACCGACATCGCACCTGCAATGTCGTAGTGTGCAAAGTATGGATGATGCGTCCAAAGGCTGAGGCCACACGGGGATTACTGCGAATCCTCCCATGACACTCGACACACGCTTGCAGCAGAGCGGGAGCTGAGTGTCATGCGACTGTGGTCCGATCGTGCGATCAGACCACAGTTGCTGAGGGGAGGGCCAGCGCTGCAGAGGAGAGGGAGGGATTTATCTCCCTATCTCCTCCGTTGCTGGCTGATGCGAGAATCACTGCTCTCGCATTACACGGGTGTAACGCGAGAGCAATGTGATGTTTTTCTCGCCCCATAGACTTGTATGGGTGTGAGTGGAACAAGATCGCATTCCACCCGCAGAATGCTGCGACTGTTTTCTCGGTCCGATTAGGGCTGAAAAAATAATGGCTCATGGGAGCTGCCCCATAGAGTAATATTGATTTTTTTTTTTTTTATCGCATTCTACTTGCTCTGTATTACTCGCCGTGTGTGCTAACCCTAAATCATCCACATGATCCTCCGCTGTGCTCTTGCCCAAGCGCAATTCTTCCTGTGCTGCTGAGGCCAGAGTAAAGTATTGTAATAATAATAAATAACAGGTGCAGGGGAAAAGTCAAGGAACACCCGCACATGTGCACTACAATACTTTAATCAGTCCTTCGCAGGACAGGGAGACGTGTGCAGGAGCGCAATGGAGGACATAGGATGCGTCATCCACACGGAGCAAGGAAGGAGGACGGTGATCGTAAGAAAATAGGAGGTGCCGGGCCGAGACTAGTGATGCCTATTGGACCTGACCGCCCCACAGGTGAGTATAATAAAAGCTGTTTTTTTATGTTATACAGATCGGCCTTGGCTCTTATATACAGTATTCTAGAATGTTGTATATAAGGGCTTACAGCTGCTGACAGTTTCCCTTTAAGATAGGTGAAGGTCCACAAAAGAAAGTGATGTCATATCATTGCATTATGTTGTCAATTGTTTTTTTCTCTATACAATACACAGCTCTTCTAATAATAGACCCACCTGTGACTTAGGCTATGTGCGCACTATTGCGTTTTACCCGCCGATTTGCCGCGGAAATTTCTTGAGAAATGTCTGCAATCTTTGTGCAGACATTTCCCAGCAAATCCTATGTGAAAAAAAAATAGCTGTGCGCACACTGCGGATTTTTCTCAAGAAATTTCCTTGAGAAGAATTTCTTGAGAAAATTTCTTGAGAAAATGAGCATGTCAATTCTTTTCCGCAGGTACCCTGCGGATTTCGGCAGTACAGCCTGCAAAATCCGCAGGGAACAACCTGCGGGAAAATCGCAGCTAATTCGCGGGAAATCCGCATGCGGATTTGCCGTGGATTTTTTCCGGAGGTCCGGAAATCTTCCACTCCCAGAAGTTTCTCAAGAAATTTTCTTGAGAAACTTCACAGTTCTAGTGCGCACAAAGCCTAAAAAGTAAATAAATTGCACAAAGTAATAAAGTAGCGGCTGTGGCAAAAGTACCGTAGTATTTAAAATAAAGAAGCAAACTGCCACGTGAGTCCATTAGGGTACTTTCAGACTTGCGTTGGATGGCTTCCGTTGCTATCCGCAGCCTTGAGGAATTACGGTAACCGTTGCAGGAATCCGTTATATTCCTCATAGACTTCTATTAGCTACGGACAGCAACGGATGGTCTTGAATTGCATCCGTCCCGCAGCGCATCAGTTGTTTTGACGCTGACCGCGAGTGACCGTCGGGCGGATGGAACGCTGCATGTTGCGTTTTTCTGTGCTTGGTGGAGTGTCAAAAAAATGCAACATGCAGGAATCCGTTGGCGTCCGTTGTTTTTATAATGGACGCCTATGGTGGCGGATTCCGTTAGAATCCGTCATTTGACGGATTCCGTTAACGCAACCGTCTTTACACAACTGCGCATGCTCAGATGTGTAAAGTCAAGGAAAAAAACCCTATAACGGATTGCGTTATTTTGTACCATCCGTAGCATCCGTTGTGCCACTATATGCAACGCATCCGTTGCATCCGTCACACAATGCAATGCTACAGAAGCCGTCCAACGCAAGTGTGAAAGTAGCCTTAGCAGACCACAGCCTGCACTACAGAATACTGACGATGGTGTTTGAGGACAGGTTCCTAAACACAATAAATTATATTTAATGAGACCTGTAAACTCTTCTTGCACCTTCTTGACAGGATAGCGGTAGATCGTAGTGATGCAATATGGCATAATCACATAACCCATAGTGATCTGTGGACACGGCCATTGCCGCCGCTGTTGCTGTGCATCTCACAGACTTTCCCTCTTCCGAATATTTTTAAGGGATTTTTTTTTTTTTGGCAACAAAAAAAATAAAACTAAAAGTATCCTCTTAATCTAATTAATTGACATTTCTGAATCTTGCTTTTACAACAACACATGGTTTCATGGTCTGGGCTTTAGCACTTGTCAAGCCTTTTTGGAGAATGTTTTGGTCAGAATGACAAGATAATTTGTGACTGAGGCTCCGCACTGGAGAAGTGTTTAAGGCTATAATGATTTATTATCAGCACAGAATAACACAATTTACAAAGCGTTTCAGCTGAAATTCTGAGATGCATTTGCCACCGGGGTTGCTGAATGAAGTCGGTTTCATAATTCAGCTACATATTCCTTATGGGCATTTTTTCTCCTCCACACCCAACTTGAAAGTAACCGGATTAAAAAATTAGTTTTTTTGTGATCTGACGCAGAGTTTTGTGTTTTTCTTGTATTTCTGGAGGTTAAAAGGGAGGTGAGATGAGAAGATACAATCTCGATAGGGTAAGATTTATGATGGAAATGCAAATTTTATTTACCCATTGTAAAAATTCTACAATTCTTCAGAAATTTAAAACCTGGAGCCATCTTTTGGGAAAACTCAGTCACAGCCAGGGGTGGAGTCACATTTTAACAATAGGTCCCTTGTTTGTGTTATAAAACCACACCCATTTTAAGCCACACCCATTGTTTTAACACACCCATTTTAAGCCACACCCATTGTGTTAACCACACCCATTTTCACGCACTTTCCTCAACAGAGGAGTAATGGCAGTTAATAGTAAAGCCTCTTCTTACCCCACCCGTACTTACATTTATAGTCTCACTGTCTCTTGGAAGGTCTACGTTGTTCCAGTCACTTCTTCGTATGGGGAATAATATTAAAGGGTTTTCTGCAAGTTTTCAAAATTAGTACTAAAGGAACTTTGCTCAAAGTGGAAAGGATGACCACCTGTCCATCTTCCACCTCAGCTCTCTGCTTAACCCAGTCTCTGGCCTCAGCAGCCACAGGCCAAATATGTGCGATATACCGCCACACCGTGGTCAGTCCACATAATACCATATAGTGTACAGGTAATACAGTTGATCACCAGTGACATGACATTATAAAATTAAGCTCTGTGTATAGTGTACAGGTAATACAATGATCACCATTGACATTATACACAAGAGCTCTGTATATAGTGTACAAGTAAAACAGTGATTACCAGTGACATGACATTATAAACTGAAGCTCTGTATATTCTGTATATAGCGTACAGGTAATACAGTGATCACAAGTGACATTATACACAGGAGCTCTATATATGCTATATAGTGTAAGTACAGGTAATACAATGAAATAGCAGTGACGTCTGTAGTTCAAGTCATTAATTTTCACTTTTCTTCTTCTGATGCAGACCGCTATCACTTCTTCCTGCCAGAACTCGACTCTTCAGAAAATAACAGTCATCTGTAGCAGATCGCTTCTAAAACACATTTCCTTTTTTTCCCAACTTCTACACAAATGTCCCTCATCCTGTTGCTCATATGTCCCCCATCTTGTTGCCCATATGTCATCCATCATCTTGTTCCCCATGTTATTAATCTTGCTCCCCATATAATCCCGCATCCTCGTCCCCATTTAATTGCCCATCCTGGTCCCCATATGTCGTTCTTCCTCGTCCACTTATAATCCTCTATCCTGGTCCCCATATAATTGCCCATCCTGGTCCCCATATGTCATCCATCGTGGTCCCCATATAATACGCCATCCTGGTGTACATATAATTCCCCATTTTGGTCCCCATATGTCATCCATCCAGGTCCCCATATGTCATCCATCCTGCTCCCCATATAATCCCCGATCTTGGTCCCCATATGAATAAAATTCTGCAATAAAATAAGAAAAGACTCTTACCTGTCTGCGGCCGAGCAGTGTGCTCTTCTTGCTTCATTGGTGTCATGGACGGGCATTACAATGACGTAATTTGTTGGCGACATGCGTACTGATGTCAGATACCGGCTTCTGATAGGCCGGTGACTGATGCTGGTGATGTGCACGTTGACATTAGTTGCCTGCCTCGAATAGGCCAATGGCAATTTTAACTATTGAGGTGCAGGAAGGGTTTCTGCAGTGTGATATATTTCAACTGAATGTGTGTCTGAGAATGTACATGTAGTTGAAACCAGCGGGCCCCCAGAGCAGAGTCAGGGCATTGCTTCTTGCAGCTTCAGGGAATCGGCTCCAATTTTAACAAAGCTGTTCCCCAAAACCGTAGAGAACCAGCTGAATCCCACCCCTGGTGACTGTCACATGAGCACAATTCCTGGAAGGGTTTGTGGCACGTACATATTTGGCATATCTGTATATATGCAGTGATACACTGTAATAATATAGAATAAGAAATGTAATGTATGTACACAGTGACTGTACCAGCAGAATAGTGAGTGCAGCTCTGGAGTATAATACAGGAGGTAACTCAGGATCAGTAATGTAATGTATGTACACAGTGACTGCACCAGCAGAATAGTGAGTGCAGCTCTGGAGTATAATACAGGAGGTAACTCAGGATCAGTAATGTAATGTATGTACACAGTGACTGCACCAGCAGAATAGTGAGTGCAGCTCTGGAGGAGTATATTACAGGAGGTAACTCAGGATCAGTAATGTAATGTATGTGCACAGTGACTGCACCAGCAGAATAGTGAGTGCAGCTCTGGAGTATAATACAGGAGGTAACTCAGGATCAGTAATGTAATGTATGTACACAGTGACTGCACCAGCAGAATAGTGAGTGCAGCTCTGGAGTATAATACAGGAGGTAACTCAGGATCAGTACAGGATAAGTAATGTATGTACACAATGACTCCAACAGCATAGTAGTGAGTGCAGCTGTGGAGTACAGTATACTACAGGATGTAACTACAGATCAGAGATTATGGGATATGTAATGTAAATTTTTCAAAAAGTAACTTGATTTGTACATTCATATGTAGCCTCAATCTAGCACCCTATGCACACAACTAACTATAACACAGTCTGAAACCAAATTAAATAGCCACATAGTTGTACAAATACAGTTTTTCCTAAGAATCAGTGAAACTTCAGCTTTTTTTTTTTTTTAGAAACTCAGTATAATATATGACATTAAATAAGGAAAAAAGCAAAAGACACAAACCTATAAAACAGTGTAAAATATCAAGACAAAAACTGCAGGGGACAACAAGTACCTCTAGTGCCACTTAAAGAAGAGCTACAATAAGATACATTTTTATAGTTTAGCTCCTACCCAGTGCCAGGAACATGTGCCCAAAAGACAAATTCTTCCCCTCCATAACCTTAATGGATAATGACGGACTACTTAGAAGTCTGGAGAATGTGGATACTGGTGCCAGTTCTTGACCTTCTTGATGTCTACTGCCAAACTCTGTAAATGCCAGAACATTGGACAAGTTTCTACTCATCTGGGAAGGAGCATCAACTGCAAGTTAAAATTAAAGACACTGATGTTGCAAGACCATCCGGCTGGCAGCCGAAAATGGACACTGTAAACAACTGATGTAGAACTTTCCGACATGTCAACCCATCAGCAGTGAGATATTCATGCCCCATGCATGGGAGCTGTTAATATAGGTGATGCAGAGGGTACACCTGCACTGGAGCTTAATGAACTCTGTGCCTCATAAATATAAAGACTGTCAAAGCAGTGATGGGTATGGGCCACGATTATAGATTTTGCAAAGGAGGCCAGGTCTAATTGCTATGCTCAGTGGACACAAAATCAGAGTCTTATATTTAACATACAGTATATGAATGGTAAAGCTCCTAGCCATAGCCAAAGGATGTTTATTGGTCCACAAAGCCGGTTCCCTTCTTTCTGTATTTAATCTTATTCGTGTATTTCAGACGCCAATACACTTGAACAGATGAGTGCTGGGACAGGAGCAGAGAAGGGCTCATCAGCCCCCCATCTGCTGATGCCTTCAACTGTTGTGCTGAAGAGACAGCAAAGACGGCTAGAAAGGTAAGGGCTTTATGGAGCTGAAGATAATATGAACAGAAGCACTGTACAGAAGGTGGAAAATTTGAGCATTGGTACAGTATAGAGAGTGATCATCATTGGTAGACATTATGGAGAGATGGGAGTGCCAGTTTGTGAGTTTGTGTAAAGGGACAGAATGGATAGGGGGCAACATGGTGGAACAGTATTAGGGGACAGTATGGAGAGTTACTGCAGCATGGGAAGTGTGTAGTATATATGGTGGGGACTAAACTGACATTGCAATTGATTGTTGTACTGAGATTGGTGCTCCATTCATGTACTGATGATAGTTCTGGTATTTGTATTCATGTACTGATGGCAGTTCTGGCATTTGTATTCATGTACTGATGGTGGTTATGGTATTTGTATTCATGTATTGATGGTGGTTCTGGTATTTGTTTTCATGTACTGATGGCAGTTCTGGTATTTGTATTCATGTACTGATGGCAGTTCTGGTATTTGTTTTCATGTACTGATGGCAGTTCTGGTATTTGTATTCATGTACTGATGGCAGTTCTGGTATTTGTATTCATGTACTGATGGCGGTTCTGGTATTTGTTTTCATGTACTGATGGCAGTTCTGGTATTTGTATTCATGTACTGATGGTGGTTCTGGTATTTGTATTCATGTATTGATGGCAGTCCTGGTATTTTTATTCATGTACTGATGGAGGTTTTGGTCCCTGGTCCTAGCATATATATTAACCAGTTCAAGACCAGACCATTTACCCCCGTTCGTGACATTTTTGGTTTTGTTTTTTTATCCAAGCTGTTTAAAGGGCTGTACATTTTTTTTCTTATTTGGATATTCAAATAATCTTTGCATCTTTTTTCATGATATTTGGGGTTTTATGTTATTTTCATACTTATTTTTTGTAATATCATTAAAAATGCAAAGAAAAACGGGTCTGTTCACAATTTGATTATTTTTCTTTATGACTGCAAAGGGCTATTGAAAAGCATTTAAATATTTGTTCCTCTTTGTAACAATTATTTTATATGTCAGACACCTTTTTTGTTATGGTGGAGGGGCTAGTAAAAGCAACTTGGATTGGTAGTGGATTTTTTTTTTATAACTATTCATTTGTTTTCCTGCTTTTCATGGATGTATTTATTTTTCATTTATTTCACATATTTGTGCCATAAAATACCTTTCCAGAGTATATGAACATTAATTTTTTCTGATATTCCCTGTTTCTGGGGCTGGTATTTTAGCCCCAGTTAGGCTGGATTCATACAGTATAAGCGTATTTCATGGTCCATATATGGGCCCCAATGCTTGCACCTGTTCACACTTTCTTTCTTTTGTTCAAGGTGCTTGTCAGTTTTTTGGTTTCCCCAATACCCGGACTGACCACGGGTTTCCTGACCTGAACGTACAACCTCGTATGTGTCTATGAAGCTCTAAGTTTGTATTACGGGAATAGCAATCATTCTGGCTATTGTGATGCCTATATGGCCCATGAAATACGTCCATCTGAACCCAGCCTTACAGTAGAAATTCAGCTTCCTGTCTGTATAGAAAAGTTGACCTGATCTCCTAAGAACTAATATAACTCCTGCTACAGCCCTACATCCTGAAATCACATACTCACAAGGTCAGGAGGGCGAAGCACCATTTGTGCTTCCTATTCTATACACGCAGCGGTTCTTCAGCTCAGTGTATACATCAATTGGGAAGGCAGAGCTGGTAACAAACCAACTCTGCCTTCTCTTCAGTGAGTCCAGCAGTTTCTATACATTTGTACAATGTCATAGACTATCACTGCAGAGAAGAATGTGGACTGACCGGACAGCTATAGGTTGTCAAGTCCAGAAGTATTTAAAACATATGAATATTTTTCTAGACAATATAGTTTTTCTTATTTAAATGCATGTAATTTTGTTAAAAAAAATAAATAAATTATATGCTCTTTGTTTCCCTAGACAATATAAATCCACCGGGTATATACTCAAATTACGGTTTCAGCCATTGAACTTGAACAGAGGCTGATCATTCTCAAATACTAACCAGGAGCTACTTTGCCTGAATTTTATACAATAGAATAAGGCATTTTTAGCTAAAAAAAAATATATATAATTTTATGGATTTTTTTTTCTGATCCATGTTTTTTGGTTGATTTAATAATTTTTTTTTATAAAATATCTTTGATTCCCTGTAGAATACTAACTACAGAATAAGTTGCCAGATAATCCATCCATGAACTTGTTCTCATGGGGAGTTTGTAACTCTTATCTGTGTTTTACTGAACTCCTCTGAGATGATTTTTGCATCTAGCTCACTTATGGATTCTCAGTTAACTCATTATTCTGCTAAAAATGTGCAAGGAAACAAAGACCCTTTAAAAACAAAATGGTGCAAATTTTGTAATGAAACCAACATGTAAAAAATTATTTTCATCATAAAATATATGCATTTAATTAAAAAAATAAATATATGATCCTCAGAGGAGGCTATATCTTTTAAACTTAATCATATATTTCCTTTACAGACTTTACAATTCTTACGACTGTAGTGTAGAGCATAGCCAGTAACGTGTAGCATACACCTTTTACAATGGGACAAGTATGCTGGTATATAGACATATGTGTATCAAAGTTTTTTTGCCAGACGTATACAGTCATATGAAAAAGTTTGGGCACCCCTATTAATGTTAACCTTTTTTCTTTATAACAATTTGGGTTTTTGCTATTTCGGTTTCATATAGCTAATAACTGATGGACTGAGTAATATTTCTGGATTGAAATGAGGTTTATTGTACTAACAGAAAATGTGCAATCCGCATTTAAACAAAATTTGACCGGTGCAAAAGTTTATTCACCCTTATCAATTTCTTGATTTGAACACTCCTAACTAATTTTTACTGACTTACTAAAGCACTAAATTGGTTTTGTAACCTCATTGAGCTTTGACCTTCATAGGCAGGTGTATCCAATCATGAGAAAAGGTATTTAAGGTGGCCACTTGCAAGTTGTTCTCCTATTTGAATCTCCTATGAAGAGTGGCATCATGGGCTCCTCAAAACAACTCTCAAATGATCTGAAAACAAAGATTATTCAACATAGTTGTTCAGGGAAGGTACAAAAATTTGTCTCAGAGATTTAAACTGTCAGTTTCCACTGTGAGGAACATAGTAAGGAAATGGAAGAACACAGGTACAGTTCTTGTTAAGCCCAGAAGTGGCAGGCCAAGAAAAATATCAGAAAGGCAGAGAAGAAGAATGGTGAGAACAGTCGAGGACAATCCACAGACCACCTCCAAAGACCTGCAGCATCATCTTGCTGCAGATGGTGTCACTGTGCATCGGTCAACAATACAGCGCACTTTGCACAAGGAGAAGCTGTATGGGAGAGTGATGCGAAAGAAGCCGTTTCTGCAAGCACGCCACAAACAGAGTCGCCTGAGGTATGCAAAAGCACATTTGGACAAGCCAGTTACATTCTGGAAGAAGGTCCTGTGGACTGATGAAACAAAGATTGATTTGTTTGGTCATACAAAAAGGCGTTATGCATGGAGGCAAAAAAACACGGCATTCCAAGAAAAGCACTTGCTATCCACAGTAAAATTTTGTGGAGGTTCCATCATGCTTTGGGGCTGTGTGGCCAATGCCGGCACCGGGAATCTTGTTAAAGTTGAGGGTCGCATGGATTCAACTCAGTATCAGCAGATTCTTGACAATATTGTGCAAGAATCAGTGACGAAGTTGAAGTTCTGCAGGGGATGGATATTTCAGCAAGATAATGATCCAAAACACCGCTCCAAATCTACTCAGGCATTCATGCAGAGGAACAATTACAATGTTCTGGAATGGCCATCCCAGTCCCCAGACCTGAATATCATGGAACATCTGTGGGATGATGTGAAGTGGCTGTCCATGCTCGGCGACCATCAAACTTAACTGAACTGGAATTATTTTGTAAACAGGAATGGTCAAATATACCTTCATCCAGGAACTCATTAAAAGCTACAGGAAGCGACTAGAGGCTGTGATTTCTGCAAAAGGAGGATCTACAAAATATTAATGTCACTTTTATGTTGAGGTGCCCATACTTTTGCACCGGTCAAATTTTGTTTAAATGCGGATTGCACATTTTCTGTACGCACAATAAACCTCATTTTAATCCAGAAATATTACTCAGTCCATCAGTTATTAGATATATGAAGCTGAAATAGCAAAAACCCAAATTGTTATAAAGAAAAAAGGTTACCATTAATAGGGGTGCCCAAACTTTTTCATATGACTGTATATAGAAGGTTTATATGTGGTGTGTACAAAGAAGCTAGGGTAGTGATGATTGCATTTAATAAATACTAGGCAGAATACATGTGCTAGGATCTGTAGTTCCAATAAATGAAATACATGGTAATTACTGGGTGAGTCACCATTTTTACACCAATAGAGATGCACACACAGCGCCTCTGGTTGCAGTCTGACATGTTGTCACACAGGCTGGGGGCGCATCTGACTCCAACCAATCAGAGACACGGGGACTGCCAGTGGGCGGGGGAAGGAGTGCATATGCATGAAGATAATGAGCGGCTTCAGAAGTAGAGTGAGCACCCTGGAAGTAGTGTTACAGCCGTGCGGAGAACAATAAGTATAAAGCGCTTGTTCCAAACCCCCTATCCCTTCTACCACCAATTTTTAAGCACCTAATTTAGGTGCCCATAGACTTATATGGGGACCGGCGTCCAGCAAGATATGTGTCCAAACCATTTTCTTTTTTTTAAATCCAGCTGGACCTACCGATCCCGGATATCTGCATGCCTGCCCATCACTAATGGTGACCAATTGATAAAAGTTTCTAATTATATATATAATTATATGATACAGTATATATATGTATATATATATATACCCCCTGAAGAAAGCGTATTGAAACGTACGTCGGGGTGGATGGACGCCAGAACATCTCACTGTAGGTAAAAACTATTTATCCAGCACAGGAGCACTTTATTTGCGCACTTTATGAACTTATGGATTGTCACTTTAATATTTATTAGGATAATTGAATCCATTACTATAGTGCTTTGCACTTTGGTATTGTATATCTATTAGCAGCATGTACCATGTCAGACTGACCTAATACAGACTATCTTTTAATTGTGTATGCTATATGTATAGGATAGGTTTGATTGACCATATACATTTCTTAGCAAGAACATTTTTTCTGTCATTTATTTATTTATATATTTGTTTGGTGTGTTCTATGCTGTAACTCCTGTGCCTGTATATTTACATTTTTGTTATATTGAGCCTGAAGAAGAGACCTGAGCAGTCTCGAAAGCTTGCAATTATTACCATCTTTTCAGTTACCATTAAAAGGTATCAACCACTGAGGACTTCAGTTCTTTTAAACCATTTTTTTTATTATATTATAGACGGTTATTGCGTCCCTCCTTTTTGAAGCACCACTACACAATACCTAAATTGATTTGAAAATTTTTCTTAATAAAAATTCATTTTTAATTTTTACTCAGTGTTTTTTGTTGGAATTAATTGTACTCCGACGGTTGTTTAATAATAATATTAATAAAATATATATATATATATATATATAATTAACGAGTAGATGTGATTTTTCACATTTGATATGGATGAATACTGAAAGGATTGTAGTCGCCCTCTGATTTCCCTGGTCTCGGTCCCTATACACAGAGCCTGTCCGTACAACGCTTGTGATCCTCTGCCTCTAACATTAAAAAATTAATATTTAATCACATGGATTTTTAAAGCTGTATACGCGAGGATACCCGATAGTAACATTGATTGATACTGTGGCATATAGACTTGTTAGAATCTGTCTCTTCTACAGAGTTGGCGGCGTTGCTCCTGGGCTTAGAGTATACGGTGTATATACTCAGCAATCCACACAGAACAGTGTCATTTACCCTGGTAGTTACAGAAAGTAATGAATATTTAAACATGTTTCCTGTTCGGAGTCTCAAGGTGTTTGAGACCGTGTATTCCAATCACAGACAGGGCCGCTCCCTGCAAAATGTGCAGCGCTGCTGGGAGAGATGCAATCAGCCCCGCTGCACCTGGAGAATTGCTGTACGTTAACTAACTTGCAGGGCGAGAGGGGAAACAGTCTCTCTGAGCGTAATTAACGGGAAGTTCACATTCAAGGGACAAATCCACATTTCTGAGACTGTCAAAGACAATGCCAAAAATAGGCAGTCTCATGATGAATACCCCTTATTAACAGCTACATCTCTCCGATTTCACTGTGGTACAGCTGGGGAGATCAGCAAAGAAGGGTCTCGGTGGCACCAAATCTCCCCCTGGACTTTTTAACCTATATAGATGTGCTAGAGGAGCTGCAACACATTCCGGGGCTTTTCACAAGACCCAAAAAAATACACAGGGATAGGTACAAGACTTCCCTTTCTTTACAGGCGTACTTAGAAACAAATCTATAAAGCGTAAACATAATAGTTTTTAAAGTATTTTATTAGAAGAAGATAAGTCGTAGATCAGATGACAATACTTGTAGTATATTCTCAAGGATCCGCAGCAAAAATCGGCATCTGACACTCGGATTTTTCCTTGGATGTTCCAGTTCGTCCGCAGGTTTAGCCCCATTGTCGTCTATGGTTGGTTGTAGATATGATATATGTTATTAGTCCCTCCACCACATTAAGTACAATGTTAATCTTGCAAATTGAAAGGGGGAATCTTTAGGGTGCATTTACCCTGGTCGATTATGGTAGACAAGCGTTGCTGGGAATGCTCATTTCCTTGTAATTGGTCATCGTAAACAACCTGAGAATCAACCAATGAACAAGCAAAATGTTTGTTCGTCAGGCGAAAGGATTTTTCCGGTGGCCTAAAAATGATTGTTCTCGGCAGCATATCATCCTGTGTCATTAGGGACTGTATTTCCAAGAAAAATAACGATCCATGGTCATAGAATAATCTATTACTGGTCATTCCTTGGGAGGTGGTTTTGGCAAACATAGCTGATCACTGGTAGTTTAATGCTGCAAGTTGGCAAGTGTAAGGGGCACTTTGCACACTACGACATCGCAGCTGCGATGTCGGTGGGGTCAAATCGAAAGTGACGCACATCCGGCGTTGCAGTCGATGTCGTAGTGTGTAAATCCTTTTTGATACGATTAACGAGCGCAAAAGCGTCGTTATTGTATCATCGGTGTAGGGTCCGGCATTTCTGTGAATTGGGAAATACCGATGTTATGATGTTGTTCCTCGTTCCTGCGGCAGCACACATCGCTGTGTGTGAAGCCGCAGGAGCGAGGAACATCTCCTACCTGCATCCTGCGGCTCACGCCGGCTATGCGGAAGGAAGGAGGTGGGCGGGATGTTTACATCCCGCTCATCTCTGCCCCTCCGCTTCTATTGGCCGCCTGCCGTGTGACGTCGCTGTGACGCCGCACGACCCGCCCCCTTAATAAGGAGGCGGTTTGCCGGCCAGAGCGACGTCGCACGGCAGGTGAGTGCATGTGAAGCTGCCGTAGCGATAATGTTCGCTACGAAAGCTATTACCATGATATCGCAGCTGCGACGGGGGCGGGGACTATCGCGCATGGCATCGCAGCATCGGCTTGCGATGTCATAGTGTGCAAAGTGCCCCTTAATGCAACCTTGAGTTGTTAGGCAAACTTTCCTAACCACATTGTGGCCCATTTTTCTAAGGTGAAATCGTGATAAAGGACCCGTGTACAAGCTTCCACTTCTTAGGTCAGGGATGCAATATGATCAGACCTGCTGAAATCCAACCGGTCTAATCCTAATGTTTGAGAATGATCTGCTAGTCATGATTGGCATTAGGCCCACTAACCAAAAATGTTAAGCCTCTGGCCAACTTTATTCCGATAATTGAATCTCGGTAGTAGGAGATAATCATTCAGTAATAATAATTTCTATAATGTGTCGATTTCAAATTTTCGCTATTTTCCTCACTTTGACATTCAAGGACAGAAGCAATAAATGTATCATTGTCCCTAAACAAGTAATAATCACATCCATTCCCATTGCTTATATCATGTTATATCAACACGTTTAGCATATGAGCCTACAGCTATAGAGTGTCCTTAGACTCCTTCTAAGTGGTATATGGAGGTAAACGTTTTTCTATAATAGTATGGGAAAGTATAGTAAACGTTTCCTCCTTTCCTATATGGTGAAGCAGTGCCTTGTGCCAATCGTCATACAGTGGCATAACTCAAAGCCTGCCTTTAGAGGTATATGCCGGGGAATGCTTTTGACTTAAAGACGTGGACAGAGTTTTAGATGGAAGGACTTAAGCAATCTTGGGAACCAGTGTCACATGTAGATTTTCACAAACATAGCCAACTGTCATGGTGTCGTCGGGATCTGTTCAGACTACAGATTCTGACACTTCGCCTGATAACTTCACTGATGTATGACTTCAGCTCAGGCAGACTCCGGCATCAACCCAACAGATTTGTAGTTCATAAGCAAGCAAAAGTTACTCCCTGCTGGTCTGCTTGTGAGTCTCTTTTGATCACATGTTGTGGGGTAGCCAATCATATCTGCTCCTCTTATATATATATATGCTAGCTAGATCCTTCCTTATATGCCAGCTATAGTTTATCTACGCTGGTCTGGTAAGGTGTTGTGATCCAGTGTAACTGGTGGTTGTAACTTGTTCTTGTGTGTGATTGTGGAGTTAACCCTTATTGCCTTTTGTTGCTACCTTCCTGCTCTTGATTTTCTCCTGAGACTCTCATTGTTTGTTCCTATGTGTTTTCAGTGTGTCAGAGTTTTGGTTTTCCCCTGTCTGTCTTCATATGTGTTTCCATCTCACTCCTGACCCTTCCTTTCCTGGTGGGAGGGGATATCAGATTAGTTTTGGTCAGGAGCATAGCCTGGCACATGACTTAGGAATCTCCTCCATTAGGGGTAACCCTGAGGTTAGGGATAGCCTAGTTACCCCTAGAGTGAGGGACAGTATAGGAGCCACCTGTCCCTCGCTTTCCTACCGTCACATCCTGACAACCAGGCTCTCAGAGTTCCGTTTATAATGTAGCAGAGGTATACACACTCAACTTCTATTTCATCAATTGTCTTTGAAAAATTGCTGAATATAGCAGAGTGCTGTGCTTGCCATTCTCCAGCTCTGCCATCGACAATGCATGCAGGCAGATCCGAGTCTCTCTCTCTCTTTCCCCCCCCCCCCCTCCCGCCGGGTAGCCGCCGGACCCGGATTTTTCCCAATCCGCTCAACTCTAGTTATAATCTCAAGGATCCATATCTCCATTTTAGGGATTGCTGGGGTTCCCAACAGTTGGACCTTCCACAATCACTAAGTTATGCCCTACACTGGATAAGAGATAACTTAATTCTGGAAAATAAGTATTTGAGTGGAAGAATCTTGAGTCTTGGGGATGTATACATTTGGGACCCAGTATTTAGGCTTCTTCGGTCCTAATGGGATCAGCATCCATGTATAAATGCATTTTGAGGGGGAAATGCTCTTTAAAGTTAAGGATTACCTTTGAAATGACCTGCTAAAGGACAGAAACTCTACGCTGTTATCTTTAACGCATTAAATCAGGGTATTGTCAAGGTGTCTGAGAGTCTAAAACACAACGTCTGAGTCGTAATCGCCCTTTCTATCTTCTCCCCAGAGCACAATGACAGAAGCCATCTTTCTATGTATACTTCTCAGAGTCCAAGGAATCTGTCTCTTATATGTAAACACAATATTCGGCTAAGAGTAAAGGCAACTTTACACACAGAGATAAATCTGCGGCAGATCTGTGGTTGCAGTGAAATTGTGGACAATCAGTGGCAGGTTTGTGGCTGTGTACAAATGGAACAATATGTCCATGATTTCACTGCAACCACAGATCTGCCGCAGATTTATCTCTGTGTGTAAAGTGGCCTTAAGGGAAACGGTAAAATCCTTCAATGCCAAATATGCTATAAATACAGAAATATACTCCACATGTCTCCCAAGATTCAGAAATCAAAATCACAAATTAAAATTCTCTACTAAGTATAAAAGTTAAAAAAGTTCAGTAAAGTATTTTTGTTTTTTAATAGAAAACGAATAAATAATTATAGAAAAGTATATCATAGTAGATTTATAAAAAATTACACCATTTTTCTTTTTTTTCCTCCACTATAATAAATGGTATAGCTGCATACGTAATGACCCGAACAATGCAAAGAATAGTGAATGTCATAAAAAAAATGGCTGAATTCTTGTATCTTGCTCTTGCCTCACACCAAAACATGGAATAAAAGATATAAGTATGAAGAATGCCAAATTTCTTATGATCCAGTTAACTCTCACTCTCTTGACAAAAACGTGGATCCCGAGGCTGCAACTAATTTTTCTCCGGGCAGACTGAGGTTCAGACTAAGGCCGGTATCGCACTTGCGATTACCTCGCGTGTATCTCATGCGAGTTTCCCGGTACATCACGCATCTTGGACTCACACTATGCTCACAGGAGCGGGTCGGCTGCATAGAGATGCATACAACCGACCCACTCCTGTGAGCAGAGTTTGAGTCCATGACGGGTGATGCACCGCGAAATTCGCACAAGATACCCGCGAGGCAATCGCAAGTGCGACACCGGCCTAAAAGTAAACTCCTGTTTTTTCCCATAAGGGGGTAGGAACTTTGCTGCAAGAACCATATTGCAGATTCCTCTATAAACACCAGTTAGCAGATGGATGCCATGATATAAGTCGTGTAGCGTGGAAAAGGGCCATGAAACCAAGACAGACATGGCATGAAGAAATACCAGGAACAGAGACCAAAAAATGGTCATGTACAGATCCAAATTGTCTCTTTAGGGAGGAAGTAGATGAACCTTAATGCCACCTATTGGAGGTAGCAATCCCAAAAGTCAAATGACTCTTTAACGAGCCTTGTCATGTGACTTAGTATTTATGCCAGATCAGAACCTCAATTTGCAGACACGGTGTTCGGGGTCAGTGCAAAGTATGAGATCTGATCTGGCTGTATGAGAGGCCAAGACGGGGTCTAAGGGGAAAGTTATTCTCCTTGCGGAGACTAACACCAATCCAGCATGCCAGTGGTGAAGAGACTTTAAGCCCTGCAAAATATGCAAATTGTCTCTTATCTACGAAGCAGATAAACTCTAGTGCCAGCTATTGGAGCTAGAAAATCCTAAAGCTGGTGTCACACATAACGACGACGACAACGACGTCGCTGCTACGTCACCATTTTCTGTGACGTTGCAGCGACGTCCCGTCGCTGTCGCTGTGTGTGACATCCAGCAACGACCTGGCCCCTGCTGTGAGGTCGCCGGTCGTTGCTGAATGTCCAGCTTCATTTTTTGGTCGTCACTCTCCCGCTGTGACACACACATCGCTGTGTGTGACAGCGAGAGAGCGACGAAATGAAGCGATCAGGAGCCGGCACTGGCAGCTGCGGTAAGCTGTAACCAGCGTAAACATCGGGTAACCAAGGGAAGGCCTTTCCCTGGTTACCCGATGTTTACGCTGGTTACCAGCCTCCGCTCTTGCTGCCAGTGTCGGCTCCTGCACTGTGACATGTGGCTGCAGTATGCATCGGGTAATTAACCCGATGTATACTGTAGCAAGGAGAGCAAGGAGCCAGCGCTAAGCAGTGCGCGCGGCTCCTTGCTCTCTGCACTGTGACATGTAGCTGCAGCACACATCGGGTTAATTAACCCGTTGTGTACTGTACCTAGGAGAGCAAGGAGCCAGCGCTAAGCGCGGCTCCCTGCTCTCTGCACATGTAGCACAGCGACGTTATGATCGCTGCTTCTGCTGTGTTTGACAGCTAAGCAGCGATCATAACAGCGACTTACAAGGTCGCTGTTACGTCACCGAAAATGGTGACGTAACAGCGACGTCGTTGTCGCTGTCGCTTAGTGTGACACCAGCTTAAGTCATATGACAAATCTCATTAAAGGGGCACTTTTGACTTTTAGGATTGCTACTTCCAATAGGTGGCACCAGAGTTCATCTACTTCCTCACTGAAGAGACAATTTGCACATTTCCCAGAGGAGCATTGCAGCTTAATGTCTCCTCAGCACCGGCATGCTGGATTGGTGTGTCAGTCTCCGCAAGGAGAATAGTTTTCCCCATGTACAGATCCATAAGTTATCAGGAAAAGCGATCAGGCGCAGGCGCAGGCCACAGAGTTAACCATTCCAGAAATAGTTACCAATGGTTTGTGCAGGGATGTAGGTAGAAAAAAGTGTACAACTATATGCACAAGGCATAATATCTGAAGGTTTATGCAGGACTCAGGATAAGGTGCGCTCACACAAACATCGGATCGTACCACCCGACATGGCTGGCTTCTCTCCTGAGAGGAACGAATCTGCTGCATGTATTTCTATGCAGCTGAAACACTCCTGTCCAGAGAGTGTGTGGCCACACGGGTGATGCCGATGCGAGACTCGCCCACTCACAAGTGTGACTCCAGCCTAAGAAATAGTAACGTGTTGTGTTCAGGGTCTAAGCAGGAACATAGTGCTGAGGAGGGCCATTGGATTAAATACTTAATTAACATCGGGACATAGGGGATTGTGGAAAGTGTGGTCAATGAAATCAATTCTCTATAAATATGCCAGTTTTTTAGCTATATCATCATGTGTGACACACATCCAAGATGGCCACTGATAACATCATAGACGCGCCCACCGACACCCCGGAGCCGCCTACAATGACTTCATAGACCCCCTCGTGATGACGTCATAGACCCACCCACCAATGACATCCGGAACGCGCCCATCATTACATCATAGACCCACCCACAATGACAACAAGGATCTGCCCACCAATCAGCCCATAGACTAACCCATTGTTCAACCCACCAGCCAATGGGCATAGCCAAACATGCCCACTACAGAGCTAACCACGCCCCATACCCTACTTTATATAAGTTGCAGCTCTGATGAAATAAAGGTCTCTTGGGCCAATCTCTGATCAATGAGAGACTTCACAACTGACTTTGTGTCTGGTGTTAATTCTTCCACGCATGCACTTGATTAGGTCAGGAGCATGCAACTACTGAACATTTTAGAGGGTTCACCTTAACAATAGGAGTAACCAAGAGTCAGGACCAGATACAGAATCACAAGTGTCAGGCTTAGTATCCAAAGGTTTAGACACGAATGTAATCCAGAGTAACCAAAAGTCAGTAAACAAGGAGCAGCACTAAGGTCTAAATGGAAGAAGTAGGAGATAGATGTTCTGGTAGACTGTGGGAAAAACGAGAAGTTCCATGTGTGGTAATACTTAAGGTAGCTTTTATTAACGCAATTCAGGATCGTACTGAACCTGTTCTCAAAACATATGAAGATCTTCATGCGTAGTTCAGTTTTGAGAAAGGGTTTGGTATGAACCGGAAACACGTTAATAGCAGCTACTCGTCTTTCACACCAGCGTAGTCTACCAGAACATCTATCTTCTGCTTCTCCTCAATTATCATGCAGAAGATTCTCTTATCTGTAGATGTGACTGTAGCAGCTGACTAATCTATAGGCATTTATTGAAGTTGTGACATACACAACCCAATCAGGTGAGCAACCCCCTCACCCACCTATTTCACTTTTATGTTATTACCCTATGTGCACTGGTCTCCCTTTTTCTAGGGTCTAAATAGAAATATAGGAGAAACCAAGAGCTAGGACTTGGTGTGAAACCACAATTACCAAGCATAATATCAAAAGGTATAGGCATAGGATAAACAGGGAGTTTGGACATTGTGTTATCGGGTGTTGTGTCTAGGCAGGAAAGTAGATCTGATAGCCAGGAGTCATTCTTAGGGTGGCATCACATGCTACGATATATCGGGCGATATGTCGTCGGGGTCACGTCGTTAGTGATGCACATCCGGCATCGTTTGACATATCGTAGCATGTGACAGCTACGAACGACTGTGAACGAGCAGAAATACTCACCTTATCGTTGCTTGCTGACTCGTCTTTCATTTTCAAAATGTCGGTCCTCCTTCTGTGCTCCGGTTGTTCATCGTTTCCAAGGCAGCACACATCGCTCCGTGTGACACCCCTGGAACGACGAACACAGCTTACCTGCGTCCCGCCGGCAATGAGGAAGGAAGGAGGTGGGCGGGATGTTACGTCCCGCTCATCTCCGCCCCTCCGCTTCTATCTGCCGGCCGCTGTGTGACGTCGCTGTGATGCCGAACGTCTCCTCCCCTTCAAGAAGAGGATGTTCGCCACCCACAGCGACGTCGTCCGGGAGGTAAGTGCGTGTGATGGTGGTAAACGACTTTGTGCGCCACGGGCAACTAATTGCCCGTGACGCACAAATGACGGGGGCGGGTACGATCGCTTGTGCAATCCAATAGATCGTACCATGTGACGCCGCCCTAAGGCCGGTGTCACACTTGCGACTGCCTCGCGTGTATCTCGCACGAGTCTCGCGGTGCATCATCTGGCACGGACTCACTCTCTCCTCAGAGGAGCGGGTCAGTTGCATCTCTAGAGACACATGCAACCGACCCGCTGCTTTGAGGAGAGAGAGAGTCCGTGCCGGGTGATGCACCGCGAGACTCGCGAGAGGCAATCGAAAGTGTGACACCGGCCTAGAAGTAGAAGGAATCCAGGGACTGAAAACAAGGCCAAGAGCAAAGCAACTTGAGGCAGCGTCCACAAGAACAGCGAGTAGATGGATCCAGATAAAAGGTCACCCTAAAAGAGGTCATCAATGTGTCATTGGTGAAAGTCAAAACCACAGAACCCCACTCATCAATAGAACAAAGGGCCCCTTCAATGTTTATCTCGACATTTGGTATAAATTTGCTAAATTTTGTTTCTAATTTGAAATGTGAATATTACTGAAGCGTAAACCTGGTCCACATACATGGTAAAAAGACTCATTTATATCCTGTGATTTAATTTGCTGGCATCTAATAAACATTATCCCCCTTCCTCCCCGGCTACCACTAGAACATAGAGTTTATGGTGCCAATATTCCCGAGAGGTACGTAATGAGGAACACTGGTAAAACGCATGCCAAATAATGTAAAATACATTTACGCAATAAAGTCTATTATGCAAAATGAAGTCTATTCCGATATTTACTCATATTCGCTGGTGGGCAATTAAGGTACCCAATAATACAAGGTGGACAGTGATCGACTAAGTATACAAGTACAGTAATAAAAATTTAAACTGAAAATTGCCAGGAGGGGAATGAGGGAACAGAGAACAGACCCCCGGGAGCAATAGATGGGGGTTTTAGTCATTGCGATGGGAAGTCTCCAAAGCAACGTGCCTGTGATTATATAATATATTCTGACAAAGAGCCCTGCACATTATATGGATTTATGAAGCCATTTATTGTCTCCATTTTTGTAACATTCATTTTTCAGGATTCCCCCCCCCCCCCTGTATTTTACACACAAGGATATTTAGTCTGTAACTTTTTTTTTTTTCTGAAAATCTCAGCACATCAGCATCACATGTGACAGTCATTTGTGGTTATCATGTCCATGTGATAGGTGTGTGACACATTGTATCACATTAATAAGGATGTAGGCTGGGACAAAGAACAATGGCGGGGGGTGTGGGAGCTTCAGCCGACAATGGCTGGGGGAGGAGGAGGAGGAAGGGGGATCATTGCCTTCACGGGTGTGACAATAATGATTCCCTACGTTTGTCACTGTCAGCAGACGGGGAAGTGACAGCTGACAGTCTCTTTGCTTTCACCAAACATTACATGCAAAGTAGACAGCTGAAATCCATGTTGTATTAAGGCAAATAGATTATTCTTCCTATTATGCTCGACAGCTTCCCTTAGTGTTATCTTTCTTTCTATCCATATATAACCGCTTTATTCCATTGGTTATACAGCATATACTGTATGTAGAGAATTGGACGGTAACCCGGATTTATCAGCATCGTTGGGTTATCCGTGCCCTGAAATTGGTGACAAGAAATATAGAGAGCACCTATGTCATATCTGAGGTGAAAGGTTGGATCAGTAAAAAATCTCATCTTGATCAGGCAGCTCCTTCAGCAAATGCCCAAGTTATACCACCACCATGCTCCATATCATTGTATGGAAGAAAGTGTATAACTTATACCGGCTGTACATATATAATTATATACAGGAGATGCCCAGGTTATACCAGCTGTACATATATAATTATATACAGGAGATGCCCGGGTTATACCAGCTATACATATATAATTATATACAGGAGATGACCAGGTTATACCGGCTGTACATATATAATTATATACAGGAGATGCCCAAGTTATACCGGCTGTACATATATAATTATATACAGGAGATGCCCAGGTTATACCAGCTGTACATATATAATTATATACAGGAGATGCCCAGGTTATACCGGCTGTACATATATAATTATATACAGGAGATGCCCAGGTTATACCGGCTGTACATATATAATTATATACAGGAGATGCCCAGGTTATACCAGCTGTACATATATAATCATATACAGGAGATGCCCGGGTTATACCAGCTGCACATATATAATTATATACAGGAGATGCCCGGGTTATACCAGCTGCACATATATAATTATATACAGGAGATGCCCAGGTTATACCGGCTGTACATATATAATTATATACAGGAGATGCCCAGGTTATACCAGCTGTACATATATAATTATATACAGGAGATGCCCAGGTTATACCAGCTATACATATATAATTATATACAGGAGATGCCCAGGTTATACCGGCTGTACATATATAATTATATACAGGAGATGCCCAGGTTATACCAGCTATACATATATAATTATATACAGGAGATGCCCAGGTTATACCGGCTGTACATATATAATTATATACAGGAGATGCCCAGGTTATACCGGCTGTACATATATAATTATATACAGGAGATGCCCAGGTTATACCAGCTATACATATATAATTATATACAGGAGATGCCCAGGTTATACCGGCTGTACATATATAATTATATACAGGAGATACCCAGGTTATACCAGCTGTACATATATAATCATATACAGGAGATGCCCGGGTTATACCAGCTGCACATATATAATTATATACACGAGATGCCCAGGTTATACCGGCTGTACATATATAATTATATACAGGAGATGCCCAGGTTATACCAGCTATACATATATAATTATATACAGGAGATGCCCAGGTTATACCAGCTATACATATATAATTATATACAGGAGATGCCCAGGTTATACCAGCTATACATATATAATTATATACAGGAGATGCCCAGGTTATACCGGCTGTACATATATAATTATATACAGGAGATGCCCAGGTTATACCAGCTATACATATATAATTATATACAGGAGATGCCCAGGTTATACCAGCTATACATATATAATTATATACAGGAGATGCCCAGGTTATACCGGCTATACATATATAATTATATACAGGAGATGCCCAGGTTATACCGGCTGTACATATATAATTATATACAGGAGATGCCCAGGTTATACCGGCTGTACATATATAATTATATACAGGAGATGCCCGGGTTATACCGGCTGTACATATATAATTATATACAGGAGATGCCCGGGTTATACCAGCTATACATATATAATTATATACAGGAGATGCCCAGGTTATACCAGCTATACATATATAATTATATACAGGAGATGCCCAGGTTATACCGGCTGTACATATATAATTATATACAGGAGATGCCCAGGTTATACCAGCTATACATATATAATTATATACAGGAGATGCCCGGGTTATACCGGCTGTACATATATAATTATATACAGGAGATGCCCAGGTTATACCGGCTATACATATATAATTATATACAGGAGATGCCCAGGTTATACCGGCTGTACATATATAATTATATACAGGAGATGCCCAGGTTATACCGGCTGTACATATATAATTATATACAGGAGATGCCCAGGTTATACCGGCTGAACATATATAATTATATACAGGAGATGGCCGGGTTATACCAGCTGTACATACATAATTATATACAGCAGATGCAGATGCCCAGGTTATACCGGCTGTACATATATAATTATATACAGGAGATCCCAGGTTATAGCAGCTGTACATATATAATTATATACAGGAGATGCCCGGGTTATAGCAGCTGTACATATATAATTAGATACAGGAGATACCCAGGTTATACCGGCTGTACATATATAATTATATACAGGAGATGCCCGGGTTATACCAGCTGTACATATATAATTATATACAGGAGATGCCCGGGTTATACCAGCTGTACATATATAATTATATACAGGAGATGTCCGGGTTATACCGGCTGTACATATATAATTATATATACCCAGGTTATACCAGCTGTGTATATGTATATATATATATATATATATATATATATTTATATAGGAGACACCTACATTATAGCACCATGCTCCATATCACTATATACATATATTTATAACTTATGCCAGAGGTGTATGTCATTATATACCAAAATGGCCCCCATGTTATTCCAATACGAGCTCCCAAATGTTCCCAAGCGCTGCCTGACGCGGTAGAGCGGTCGATACTATTTCTTCAGATGCATCTTGTGTATTTACTGTGAAGATTTCCAATGAAATTATCAAAGTGGACATTATTCACTTAAAAAAATAAAAATTGGGCATTCATTGCTCCTATGTCACTGCTCCTTTGAAATGTCATTTTCCCTATTACTATTTCACTGGCAGAGCCTGACCGCAAATCACTCCACAGATATATTAACATGTAGATGGCAGTGACTTCTGATTTAGACATCAAATGAAATGTGAATTGTGATAGGATGTTTTCTGCTACATAAAAGACCCATGATGGCTTCAGAAATGTTCTGGGCACGTTTTAAATGTAATGTGTCATGACACGGCCAATTACAGCGGGGCAATGTTTAAACAGCATGTCACAAGCTGTGTATCAGCATCGCCGGCGCAATCCTTCATCAGAGGAATGAAAACATGGGCCATATCCGATGCTCTGTAATGATGAACTTACATAAAGCATGTCTTTGTGCCTGAATTATCTGGTAGGCCAAACCCTGTAATCATCACGTTTGCTTTTTTTCCCCTCCATCGAGGTTCATTCCAAATGGCAGTTTTACAAAGTGTGGGTTTGTGCCGGGTTTTACATATTGTGTTGACAGTAAACACTACTTGCCACTTTCCACATCAGCCTCCCACATAAGTTTATGCAGTTGGGTCCTGATGAGTGAACGCAGGCTCTCTGGCATTATATTGGGAGGTAGACTGCACAGATGGATTTTACTGCTTCTCCAAAAATGTACCCCTTCAGGACAATCTAATATATAAAGCTGAATGTGTGTGTGTATGAATGTGTGTGTGTGTGTATGTGTGTGTGTGTGTGTGTGTGTGTGTATGTCCGGGATTGGCATCCGTACCGTTGCAGCTACAGCCACAAATGTTTGCACACTCACACGTCTGGACCCCGAGAGCGTCATAGGCTATGTTTTGAGGGGAAATGTTAACCCTGCGCTTTACAGTTATTCGCCAAAAAACCTGCCTCCATTAAAGTGAATGGAACTGGGAGCCACAGTGCAGCCAGAACTTCAGAAGAATGTGCAGCCACGCCCTTATATGGAATGTTGGCGTGTCACAATGCAGCCAGGGAAAGAGACAGACAGGGAAAGAGGCAGACACAGACAGGGTAAGAAACAGACATAGACAGGGTAAGAGACAGACACAAAGAGACAGACACAAACAAAGAGACAGACTGACAGACAAAGAGACAGACGGTGAAAGAGGGAAAGAGACAGGGAAAGAGACAGACACAGACAGGTAAAGAGACAGACACAGACAAGGAGACAGAGACAGACACAGGGAAACAGACAGACAGGGAAAGAGACAGACAGGGTAAGAGACAGACAAAGACAAGTAAAGAGACAATCAAAGAGACAGACACAGCGAAAGAGAAAGAGGGGAAAGAGACAGACAGGGAAAGTGACAGATAGATAGAAAGACAGGGAAAGAGATTGAGACAGACGGAGAAATAAACAGACAGACAAAGAGAGAGAGACAGAGAGATATATACAGAGGGGGAGACAGACATAATTACATTTATATCTATTTGTTTTGTGGTTTTTGTGTGCAGAATACATTTTTGTTAATACATTCTATATTGTTAACAGCAGTTATTAACCCGGGCAAAGCCGGGTAGTACAGCTTGTTGTCTAATATTTTTCAATTAGCAAATATTTGTCCCTAAACCCCATAAATGAGGACATTTCGTCCAAAGCATCTGAAGACTGCTAGAATGGTTCCTTTGCTCTGCAGGAAAAACGTTCTGTTTATATAGATGTGTTACAGATGTGGAAGAAGGAAATCGGGATATGCCGCACTGACATCAAACATCCAGAAGTTGTTTAATTTCTCTTTTATTTAATTAGGTCTATGCGTTTCGGAGGACACAGCCTCCTTCTTCAGGACAATTATTACAGAAAAATCAACCTTACTAATCAACCTTACTTGTTCTTTATATACTGAAATAATAAGAAAAAAATGGAAACAAGTTAAGGGATGAGCAAATAAATTTGCATCGTCCTGGGGCAAGGTCAGTAGTCCACCGGACAAGAGCTATGATAAATACTGCCTACCTGCTGGCATCGCCGGCAAGAGCAATGAGAAATACTGCCTACCTACTGGTATCGCCGGCAAGAGCAATGAGCAATATTGCCTACCTTCTAGCATTGCCAGCAAGGCAATGAGAAATACTGCCTACCTGCTGTTATCGCCAGCAAGAGCAATGAGCAATACTGTCTACCTGCTGGCATTCCCGGCAAGAGCAATGAGAAATACTGTCTACCTGCTGGCATCGCCGGCAAGACCAATGAGAAATACTGCTTACATGCTGGCATCGTCGACAAGAGCAATGAGAAATTCTGCCTACCTGCTGGCATTGAGGGCAAGAGCAATGAGAAATACTGCCTACCTGCTAGGATCGCCGGCAAGAGCAATGAGAAATACTGCCTACCTGCTGGGATCGCCGGCAAGAGCAATGAGAAATACTGCCTACCTGCTGGCATCGCCAGCAAAAGCGATGAAAAATACTGCCTACCTGCTGGCATCGCCGGCAAGAGCAATGAGAAATAATGCCTACCTGCTGGCGTCACCAGCTCCTCTTTTGATTAGTCGACCTGGTGCAATTGTGGCGCCCCTGAGGCTTCCGTCGCCACAGGACATTGCACCCCATCCAGCGGTGTGATGTCCCAGTCTGGGTGAGGAAAGGAGTGAACACCGGTCCCCTGGTAAATCTACACAACGCCCATTGTTAAGTACATACTGGGACCAGGGACAGTGGCAGTAACCCTCCCATGCTGCATGCTGGGAGGGGCCGTAAGACCCATCCCTGCTCCTATAGGGTACAGCTTAGCAACTGGGGAGGTGGGAGGAGCCATTAGAGAGCAGTCAGAGAAAGGAAGGTCAAGTTTGAGTAGAAGGAGAGAGAGTGGGGAAGGAGGAAGGGGTCTGCAGGAGGCAGGCAAGGATGAGAGAAGGACAGACAGCTCTAGTCAGTCAGGAGCTAAGAAGAAGAAAGAGACGCTTCCTGGTGAAGATCCTGGGACTCAAAGGGTCCAGGTGACACCAAGCAGAGAAAAGGAAGGGATTCCAGGGCCACGGATAGCTGTAGAGCTGTGGTAGCCTGCTCCACAGGAAAATCCACCGATGTGGGAGGGATCAAGCTGCAACAGGGGGACGGTCCCTAGAAACCAGAGGAGTGCAAAATCATCTCCAAACAGTAAAAACCGAGGCCTAGGGAAAGTTGTAAACTCCCCGAGCCACAGCCCACAGCAGAACCTCTAGAAAGGGGGCAAGTAACTGACAGGCGAGCTCCCAGCCTGGAGGCTGTAGTGGAGGCCGAGCAGGTACATCCTAAAAGAGCTAGGCTTAGGAAGACAGCTGAAGACAGAGACACCTTAGAGAGAAGGGTACCGGTTTTCACGCCAGGAATCACCCAGAAACGGCGGAGGTCCCTGACAGTGGGTTCCAGTCGTCTGAGGGCACCAGTGTGCGCATACCAGGATGTGTGAGTAAACAACTTGAAACTGCACCTTTGGTGTTGCCTCTGTTATTCCATCTGCATCGACTTCCACTACACCATAGACTCTCACGAGCACCAACTGTGCCCCGGGGCACCGCTCCACCTGTGGGGAGCAGTACCACCATTGCTGCCACTTCATCACCCTGGAGGCCTCACACAGCAGCGGCGGCTTAATAGCCGCATACCACAGGTGGCGTCACGAACACAAACTTTATTCAAACCCCAAGTCACCAGCCATATTTAAACTGACACCCACCAGGGCCACGGAGTCGGGCCCCGCCACCACTGACTACCCCCGGACTAGTCCGGCCCGGCACCGGGTGTCCCATAGCCCTGGGGTGGGCGAGTCAACTTTGGCGTCACGAACAGGATTTCATGCCCGGCGCCCACCGGGTACTGTGCGCCTTTGAAAGAACTGTGTTACTGTGAGAACTGCCGCCATTAGCACTGCTAAGAGCGGGAAGAAGGGGGACGTGCCAGAAGAAAGGGCGCGAAGAAGAAGCCCCGCCCCCTTGTCTAAGAAAAGAGCGCGAAGCGGTACCCGCCATGGAGGGCGGAAGAAGATATGGCGACTAGAAAAGCTGGCTGGCTGGCAGCAAGAGTCTAGATGCCAGACCAGACAAGAGCCAAAATGTACGCAAGCGGAGCGGTGCCGGCCGTGATGGGCTGGGCGCCAGTCTGGCGCCAGATGCTAGTGCAGCCTCCGGCCCCGCCTCCGAGAAGGGAAAGGGTGCAGCCGAGTGGCGTGGTCGAGCACCCGAGCAGTGTACCAGCAAGCGTTCCCCAGATCGGCAGCATGGCAGAGAGGCTGCAGAAGTGCGCACCAAGGACCGGGAAGATGGATCCTGAGCTGGACCTGCTTCGGGAGGAGATGCGGATCCTGGCCTGGAGGCTGAGCAGCATGCAGATGGAGGTGGACCGGCGGAGAGAAAGCCCGATAGCGCCGGAGATCGTGGGCCATGGGATGGAGGCAGCCGAGCAGCGTCCGGGTGAGCTATTTATAACCCCGACCCACGGCCCTACCAAGCGCCACCGCCCAGTCCCTTCACCGTTCCGCTAGCTTGGCCAGCCAGCCCCGCTGACGCCCGAGGGGGCACCAGAGGCCTGCCAGAGACCCCCGAAGACGGCGCCTGGGGTGGGGTGGACCCCGAGCAGTTAGTGGGCCCCCTTCCAAGTCCCCCTGTAAGCCTCCTGGGAGCAACATCACCGGGAGTGAACTGGGACGCAGCGCCCATTGAGAGCGGGAGACTGCAGCAGCCACTGCGCCCCAAAGAGACTCCCCTGGCAAATGAACTGTCCTGCCGGAAATTGGTGGAGGAGTACCAGCGGGAGCGGGAGGCCCGGGAGGAGAAGCGGAGGGCCGAGGAGGCGTCCAACCTGGCCTCCAAGGAGCAGATTCGAAAAGCCCTCAAGGGATCTCAGGGCCCAGTGAGAAGGGGCCAGGTGATAGACTTCCGGCAGAAAGGCGGCTGGGGCTTTATCAGAGAGCCCGGACTGGGCAAGGATGTCTTTGTTGCCCGCCGTGATATAGAGGAGCACCTGCCCAGAGGCCACCCAGAGCGTGATGCTAAGCCTGGTGACACCGTGGAGTACACCCGGCTGATGGGGAGCCGTGGCTGGTACGCTCTGAATGTCCACATCCTGCGGGAAGAGGCAGCCCCAGAAGAACCGGAGTGGCGCCGCACTATGCCAACGTGCAGTACCTCCCCCGCCAGCAGCAGCCCTGCTAAAGACACGCAGGAGACGCAGACCAAGATCTCCATGGCTTATATGCTGCCCAGGGCCCTGCCAAAGCGCGACCCGAAAGACCACAGCAGTCCCATGCAAGCCAGCAGCCCCCTGCAAACAAGCAGTCCCCTGCAAGAACGCCGTGTTGTGCCTGCAAGCAGCCCCACTCTTACCCAGGCTGCAGGGACCCGCAGTAGGTCAGTGACCAGCGCCCAGGGGACCCAGACTATGATTTCCTCAGCATACCTGTTGCCCGGAGCAATGCCGGAGTGGGATCCTAGGATCTATCCCCGCGAATGAAGAGTAAAGAAAAGAAGAACAGAACTGTACATAGTCCCTGTCTGCCCCTCACCACTTTGTGAAGACGTCCCTTTTGTTTTGCCCTAATGTGCTTTTTGAAGATGACACCCTACCCTGCCTTACTGCCCCTTGTACTTTTCGAAGATGTCACTCCCCTTGTTTATGTGTTACCGGGCCACTGGACTGGAATGTGGTCCCCAGTGAATGTGAATGTAATGTGCCCTGTGTAACCAGGCCACTGGACTTAGTGGCTGGTTTTGTCTTTTCCTTTTGTAGCTTAAGAAAGCTGAACGAACTGCCAGGCTACTGGACTTGTTGTAGCCAAGATGTAAATAGTTGGACCTGTTGTGCCCCCTACCAGAATTATGGGGGAAGTGCCCAAACCGTGCAATGGACAGGAAGTGCACATATAGAGTTTCTTTGTAAGAAAGTTTCGCAACGTTCAAGTATCTGTGCCTCCCATAAAGGGAAGAAAAGTTTATTGTTTTATGTTATGCATAACAAAAATGTTTTTGCAGTTTCTTCCACATTTTCTGTTGTTTTTCAGCCCGAGGACGTGCTGGGATTCGCTGTGGGGGAGTGTGGCGCCCCTGAGGCTTCCGTCGCCACAGGACATTGCACCCCATCCAGCGGTGTGATGTCCCAGTCTGGGTGAGGAAAGGAGTGAACACCGGTCCCCTGGTAAATCTACACAACGCCCATTGTTAAGTACATACTGGGACCAGGGACAGTGGCAGTAACCCTCCCATGCTGCATGCTGGGAGGGGCCGTAAGACCCATCCCTGCTCCTATAGGGTACAGCTTAGCAACTGGGGAGGTGGGAGGAGCCATTAGAGAGCAGTCAGAGAAAGGAAGGTCAAGTTTGAGTAGAAGGAGAGAGAGTGGGGAAGGAGGAAGAGGTCTGCAGGAGGCAGGCAAGGAGGAGAGAAGGACAGACAGCTCTAGTCAGTCAGGAGCTAAGAAGAAGAAAGAGACGCTTCCTGGTGAAGATCCTGGGACTCAAAGGGTCCAGGTGACACCAAGCAGAGAAAAGGAAGGGATTCCAGGGCCACGGATAGCTGTAGAGCTGTGGTGGCCTGCTCCACAGGAACATCGGTGGAGGGATCAAGCTGCAACAGGGGACGGTCCCTAGAAACCGGAGGAGTGCAAAATCATCTCCAAACAGTAAAAACCGAGGCCCAGGGAAAGTTGTAAACTCCCCGGGCCACAGCCCACAGCAGAACCTCTAGAAAGGGGGCAAGTAACCGACAGGCGAGCTCCCAGCCTGGAGGCTGTAGTGGAGGCCGAGCAGGTACATCCTAAAAGAGCTAGGTTTAGGAAGACAGCTGAGGACAGAGACACCTTAGAGAGAAGGGTACCGGTTTTCACTCCAGGAATCACCCAGAAACGGCGGAGGTCCCTGACAGTGGGTTCCAGTCGTCTGAGGGCACCAGTGTGCGCATACCAGGATGTGTGAGTAAACAACTTGAAACTGCACCTTTGGTGTTGCCTCTGTTATTCCATCTGCATCAACTTCCACTACACCATAGACTCTCACGAGCACCAACTGTGCCCCGGGGCACCGCTCCACCTGTGGGGAGCAGTACCACCATTGCTGCCACTTCATCACCCCGGAGGCCTCACACAGCAGCGGCGGCTTAATAGCCGCATACCACAGGTGGCGTCACGAACACAAACTTTATTCAAACCCCAAGTCACCAGCCATATTTAAACTGACACCCACCAGGGCCACGGAGTCGGGCCCCGCCACCACTGACTACCCCCGGGCAAGTCCGGCCCGGCACCGGGTGTCCCATAGCCCTGGGGTGGGCGAGTCACAATCATCTAACGTATCAGTATATTTATGAAGGTTTTTTTTTTTACTTAAAGAGGTTGTCCACTACTTTTACATTGATGGCCTATCCTTAAGATAGGGCATCAATGTCTGATCGGCTGAGGTCTGACATCTTATAGCGGCCGCTTGGGGTCCGACATCTGAAAGCGGCCGCAGCCAGTGCCAAAAGCAGCTGATTGGCGGCGCTCCATGGTGTTGGACCCCGGGTGATCAGAGATTGATGATATCTCCTAAGGATAGGCCGTAAATCTAAAACTATTGGCCAGCCTATTTAATACCAATTATCAATCCAAAATTGATGATAAATCTTAGATCATGGACCACTGGGATCCCTACCGATCACTAGAACCCTAGTCATCCCTTTCTTCTTACCAGCACAACCATGGCGATTACTTGTATGGAGCATTGGACAAACATGTAAAAAGCTGTAAGAGCAATGGCTAAATAGTGGAAATCTCTGTCCATGCTTCTTTTCATTAATTTCTGGAAGGTTCACATGGCTCTTCGATGGCCTGAATGGTGTATAATGCTGTTAGTGAACTCAAAGGGGTACTTTGCACGTTGCAACATCGCTACTGCGATATTGTCGGGGTCAAATCGAAAGTGACGCACATCCGGCGCCGGTAACGATGTCGCAACGTGTAAAGCCTAGGAGGGAAGATGAACGAGCGTGAAACAGTCCAAAATAGGTGCTCTGTGTCACGTCGTTCATTTTCATAATGTCGGTGCGTCCGCAGGTACGATGTTGTTGGTTGCTCCTGCGGCTCCACACATCGCTGTGTGTGAAGCCGCAGGAGCGACAAACATCTCCTTACCTGCGCCCGACGTCCACCGGCAATGCGGAAGGGAGAAGGTGGGCGGGATCTTTACATCCCGCTCATCTCCGCCCTTCCGCTGCTATTGGCCGGCCGCTTAGTGATGTCGCGGTGACGCTGAATGCACCTCCACCTTAAAGGAGGGATTCTTCGGCAGTCACAGCGACGTCACCGACCAGGTATGTGCGTGTGAAGCTGCCGTAGCGATAATGTTCGCTACGGCAGCTTGCACTATATATTGCATGTGTGACGGGGGCGGGGGCTATCGCGCTCGGCATCGCTAGCATTGGCTAGCGATGTCGCAGCGTGCAAAGTACCCCTAAGAATGGAAGCTATGAAGCCTACCTGAGTAGGTTCTCCTAACCTGGGATGCACAATTTTTGCAGGTCCACCAGCTATTTTGTCAGATTGCCATAAAACTCCAGACTCCACAATAATTAAGTTAAAGGGTTCTTCCCATATCCAAGATCCTATCCCAGTATGTAGTAGGTGTATATAAGCTACTGCAATGCCCTGCACATGAGGTAAGCAACATAGCTAATCTGGACAATTATACTACATTTCCAATTGGAGGTTTTTGCTAATATTATTATTATTATTATTATAATACCTACTACATATTTGGATAGGATCTTGGAGATGAGAGGACCCCCTTTAAGTTATCACCTATCCATCAGATTGGGATTACTTTTTGATCACGGGGGGTCCAATGCAACGGCCTGGAAAAAAGGACTTTGCAGTCCCAGCCTCGATAATGAATAGAACTCTGGAGGTTAAGCATGTGTACTGAAGCTTCATTCAAGATGGGGCTGTACAGCACGGTATCAGGGTTTCAGAGCCCCAATCTTTGAATAACAGGGGGTTCCAGCCATTGGACGCACAGCAATTAGGAATTTATCCCCGAAACAATGGATATTTTGGAAAAAAAACCTCTTTAAATTTTGCATAAAATACTAAAACGGGAGGGTTTACTGGAATAGTTTTGCTTCTGGACAGAACATAAATACAAATGTCACCCTCTGATAAACGTTGTTTTTTTCTTATACAAGGGAGTACTAAAAAAAGGAATCGGCTTCTGATTAAATTTTAAGTACCTAGAAGAAACTAGAATTCATTGATAAATAGTGCATGTATTTGGACACATTGAAACTTTGGTCTCCTTCAAAGTAGTCTTCATTTCCAATCGATTGGCTCTCTAGTCAGGCGAGAGCAAGTGTGGCATGAATGTTGCTGCAACTCCTTTCTGTGATGCTCAACACTATGTGGCGTAGTGTGATGCTGCTCACTAGTTGGCGCTAGATACTACACTTGTGTGCAGTGTGAACAGAGAGGTAGTCAAACAAGCCGGGATCAGGAACCAGGAGGACACGACAGAACACAGGGAGTAGGCAGAGATGAGATCAAAATACAGGCTGAGGGTCAAGATACCAGGAGAGTACAAGACAAGAACTTGTGGGACCAGCACAAGCACAGATGTTTCGGTCAAAGACCTTCATCAGTGTGCATGTTGGGGGTCCTGAGAAGGTATAGCAACTTGGCAACTGGCGTAGTCAGGTATGACGCGGTGTCCACTGCTGTCTACGTGCCAATCACCGCGTCATGCCTGACTACGCGAGTTGCCAAGTTCCTATACCTTTTGAGGACCCCCTGCACGCACATTGATGAAGGTCTTTGACCGAAACATCTGTGCTTGTGCTGGTGCTACATGTTCTTCTCAATAAAATACAACTATTCACATTTATCCTGAGCGCCAAGTTTCTACATCTACTTGAGACAGTTTTGGACCCTACTTGGGCACCACCTCAGAAGTTCCATGTATATCAACTCACTAAGTGGTCAGAAAAAGGTCAGAGGTCAGAAGCCAGGAGGCAACGACAAAGTAGAGCAGAGTAAACTACTGTCCAGGGTTGAAAAGCCAAGATCAGAAAATTGTACACAAATGGGAGCCAAGAGCACTTACTGTGGAACCAAGAAATATGACTGGCGATGTTCCGGGAGAGCATGCTCTCTAATGAAGCAGAGCAATCACCCAGAATGAGGAGCATCTGGGAGAGCCAATTCCAGCACCAGCGTAGGACCCAGTACTGAGAAACAACCTGTCCACAGAAGCTCAAGACAAACAGCAAAGCATCTAAACCTTCAAATCGCTCTGCGCAACGGTAAAGGCAAGTACCGGTTCTGCAGGAGAGCACAAGATGCTCCACACATCAGAACCGTGATAGTTTCATGTCCAATTCCTCCGTTCAAATTTACTAATGGTCCGATCGCGATCTTCCAGAATGGCTTGACACGTTTTAATCAGTTTGGGCGGTCGATTGTATTAACAATTGGAAAAGGAAAAAAAAAACGGATGAAAGATTGAACAACTCAAAAATAAGTCACTGGAACTAAACCCAACCTTCCTCAAAAACATTGGCTGGAATACTGACGCAGAAGGATTCTGAGAGCATTCAAATAGAGGCAGAAGCCCCCACTACAAGACCCTCGCCCTCTAGAAGACAACTCCTGCACCCCCTCGTATGGAATATTTGATCATAGTGCCAGGTCAGATTGCCTCTGCAGGGAGAGCTGGGTATTGTCCCAATCAATTATTATAATATAACATAAGCTAAGGAATAATCTTTTATGAGAACAATTGATGATAAAATCTAAGAATTGAAGTAAAAATAGAACAATGTCCAAAGAAATCTATAAAAATGCAATGGCACTAATATAATTTTATCACTTATTTAAAAATTTAGTCGACCCAAAAGACTACTGAGTGTGAAATTAAGGAAGAGCGCAGCAGTTTTATAGAAATCACTCTTCCTCACTTGTCTAATAGTCTGACTTTGTCAGATCATTTATTTTCTCTGCCTTTTAAACGAGCTTGACAGACAGAATTTTATATAGCTACTTTGCTGAAAATAAGGATATAATGTTCACTTATTAAAAGTGAAGTTTAGAGAAGGAATTAAATGATAGGTTCAGTCTTTGCGTAACCTCGCTCACAATGATGAGGTTGTACTTGTGTTTTTCGCTATTGTAAATCCTCAAAAAATATGCAGAACACGGTATTACATAAAACAAGGGAGCAGCACGTGTGAGAAATTATACTGAAGCTTCACTGTAGGGCAGCTGCTACTATTTAAGTCCTCATAATATTTAGTAACATTTGTGCTGATCTTTAGGTTCTTGTGGCTTATTCTCAAGTCACCTCCAAAAATATCAATATAGAAATTTGCTACATTCCTACTAGATATCATTCTGCACGTCTTTACTGCCCTTTGCTCGCTCACTGTCCATACAGAACTTTTTGTGCAAAAAGGAGCTCCCCTCATATCTAAGCGATGAGCTGCAAAATAACCTACATTATTTTAAATGGTGATTCCTGTCTGAGAGATAGGGTATAGCAGTATTATCAGTAATTGTAATCCTGTTTGTGATGATAACAAGACTTCTGAAAAGTCTTCTGTAAAGATCAGGAAATATGAGTTTAATTAGGTCTAGCAAATGTGGCGCCCCTGACTTGGTCAGGCACCACTGAGTACTGCACCCGTGCTGGGGGCAGTACAATACAGGTAATCCAGAAGGCTGACCGAGGTGTGACTACACAGGCAAATAGTAATCAGGTCTCACACATGTACCTTTGGGAGGACCCCTGAGAGATTCCAGGAGGGGGCGTAGCCTCCATGTCCACTCAAGGGGTGTGGTAGAGAGCCTGGTTGTAGGTGGCGTAGGCAAGAACAGGAGAGGAGGAAGTAGTGAGCCAATTTAGTGTGCAGCTCAGGGAGAGCAGTCGCATGCAGCAGACCCTGGAGTCTGTCACAAGCTGACAGCGTACGCGCAGTGACTACCGACGGGGGAGACAGGTCACTTGGTAGTGCCGCTCGAAATCCACCCAAGGCTACAGAGAGCAAAGGGGTGGCAGAGTAAGGGGACTGCCAGGGAGGTACCAGGGCCGCAAGGGTAACAGGTCCCAGTGCAGAGATAGATTCACCTTTCTTCTGCCAAACCTGCCTGAGGGGGCACTTCAGACCCTCAAGACAACACCACAGAGTCCGCAGCCAAGTAGCAAAGAGAGGGCCCATAGTTCACAGGAGGCAAGCAGCCGGAGTGACCTGGTCCAGGCTACAAGCAAACGAGCCGAAACGAGGGGAGAAAGGCAGCAGCAACTTCCCTGGGTGACCGCTGTAGGGACTTCAAGTCGGGGTCACCACAAAAACACAAAAGGCTAAGGAAGGCGAGTTGGTAGTCACCCTCATCAGCCAGCCAGAAGGATTCCTGGTTCCAGCCTGGTTCATCCCAGCTGCGCCCGGGTTACTCACCCTGCCACCTAATGTGAGTAAAACCCCTGAAAGACATTCTGCTTGTGAGTGTGAGTCATTCTGCATCTTGTGGTGCCACACACTTACACAGGGCCTGGGGCTTGCCTCACTCTCTGGAGGCCACTACAACTGACTGCACCCACCATCAGCCCCAGTCACCCCTTAAACTGCAGTGGCGGTCCCCACTGACCGCAATACCGAGAGTGGCGTCACGAAAATCCTAAAAGAACGTTCCCTACCTGTGACCAGACTGTTCCATCCACGTGGAGTCCCTGAAGTTAATGCACCGACACAACACCTGTGGGGCTTCACACACACACACGGCGAGTAATACACAGTGAATGGAATGTGATAAAAAAAATCGCATTCCACTCACACCAATATTAGTCTATGTGCCCGCTCCCATGAGTGATTAGTTTCTCAGCCCTAACTGGACCGAGAAAACCGTTGCAGCATGCTGCGGGTGCAATGCGAGCTTGTTTCACTCGCACCCATTCAAGTCTATGGGGCGAGAGAAACATCGCATTGCTATTGCCTTACACCGGTGTAACGCGAAAGCAATGCAATTCTCGCATCAGCCGGTGACGGAGGAAATAAATCCCTATCTCTCCTCTGCAGCGCCAGCCCTTCCCTCTGCAACTGTGGTCTGATTGCACGATTAGATCACAGTCACATGACACTCGGCTCCCGCTGTGCTGCGAGCGTGAGCCAAGTGTCATGCGAGGACTCACACAAATCCCCGTGTGGCCTCAACCTAATAGGCTAACTAACCAGTGTGAAAAGTGCACGATTTCTTAAAAATTCTGGAAACAAATTACCATAAAAATGTACAAAAAACCAACGCATATAAATAACATTACCTATTGTATATACCAATTTTCTGATTTTTTTCATTCTCTTCAAAGGGGGCCAGACAGCTGATTTTGAGGTGGTCCCAGTAGCAGAAACATTTATCACTAATGGCACCATGTATCAAGCTACCTACAGAGAGTCATAATGGTAGTCCACTTTAGTGTGTAAAGGGAGTATGTCAACGGTAAATAAGTTTCCCAAAAAATCACAGCAGCTTAGAAGACCCTTGGTGTGGCTGAGCAGTTTATGCACCTTCCCGCCTAGTTTTGTATGTGTTTTTCCACCTATGTCTGGCTCCTTTTAGGCTAGAGTTTTTCCCCAAAAAAGTTTGGGCCCCTTAGAGTAATATCTGTAATGCAAAATGCAGAAGGGTGCTCTATTGTTTATTTGGCAACAGAAACCTGCAACCCGGTATCAGACAGAAAACCTCCAGAGATGTACAAAATACATACGTTTCAGATGAACAGGAAACAATGACTACAGATGCGCGAACCGAAGGTTCGGTGTTCCGCGTTTGTACCATAGAAAGACTTTACAAAAAAAAATCCCCAGAGTTTGAGTTCGGAGTTCAGGTGCCTTATGTAGGCAAACCACTAGAGCAAGGATCGCTCTGCTCAGGTACATTTGGTGCTAAGCCCAGTGAGAGCCACTTGTAGCATTTCAAGGGCTCTCACTGGGAATAACAACCGCATGATCGGATGTAGGTGCACTCCACAAAAAATTGGAAAAACCCTGCCCATCCACCCCTGGAAGTGATCTGTTTATGGCTGGCTGCATGTGGGTGGAGACTCGAACTGCCCAATTAGTGACTTCCATTGGGGTTCAGGTCAAGTCCGGGTCCCAAACTGAACTTTATCTAAAGTCCGGCTACACCCACCCAACTGAACGTTCACAGGTCCGCTCATCTCTAATAATGACTTCTTGATGGATCAGAATATTCTACTTTATTCAACTATTCATTTTTGGATTATACCATCAGGTCAAGTTTTTCATCTGAATCACAGAAAAGAAGGGTTGAGATAAATGAAAAACAAGTTCATGGGAAGGTACACTGAACTGCTCGCCCATGCCAAGAGGGCACCGAATTTTGTGCTTGCCTTTGAACTGATATTTTGTGCTGACATACTCCAGTTAAGTAAGAATTGCAAATTTAAACAGATTTCTTAAAGGGGTTGTCTAAGCATACATTCTTATCTGATCTGACAGTGTGATGCGGATGTTAGTACACACTACAGGTAAACTTACAAAGGCAACTGCCCAACACTTTGTGAGTATCGAAAAGGTTCCTGCTTTTGGTAATGGGACCCATGCATGAAAATGTGTTTGGTATGACACAATTCACCTTTAGATTGGGCAGAAAATAATGTCTCTTTCAACAGCCAGCCTTTTGGAAAACAGTTGTCTCAGTATTAACATTGATGATTAATCAATGGTATCTGCCATCAATGTCCAATCAGAAGGTGTTGCGGGATGTAACAGGCTAGGGGGGGCCCTAGATGTCCCTAATCCCAGAGATACTTCTAAGGGTGAAGATGTCTGGGCCACCTTCCTTTCCCTGCTCCTGGCCAGTCCTGATCTAATATCGCCTCAACTCCACCCCAGGAGAGGACTAGGACAAGAGTTGTTAAACCCATAATGACAAATGGGAAAACCAAAACTATCACACAGCTAGCACACACGGAGAGATAACACAGATATAGACAAACGGGAAAACCAAAAGCTATCACACAGCTAGCACACACAGAGATATAACACAATACGTGATAATGAGAAAATAAAGAGCAGGGAGGAAATAAGCAGATGATGAGAGGATTTCAACAGCGCACCAAGCAGAAAGCAATAAATTATTAAATTATTAGCAACTGAAAAACAACAGCACATGGACTGGTTTAGTAAAAGCTATAGTCGGCATGGCAAGACAGACTCCACCATTTTAAAAAGTTGGGGGGTAACTAATAGGTCTCCCACAATATGTGATCCAAGAAGTAACCAGAAGGCTAGCAGAGATTAAGTAATGAGCACAGAGCTGGTCGATACCCAGAGAAGGCATGGTGTGCAGTCTCTGATTCTGCAGTGTGAACAGCGTCTGATACCGCCATGACACTCTTCGAGTTAAGCGGGCTTTACACGCTATGATATATCTAACGAGATGTCGGCGGGGTCACGTCGTAAGTGACGCACATCCAGCATCATTAGTGATACCGTAGCGTGTGACAGCTATGAACGAGCAGAAATACTCACCTTCTCGTTCATCGTTGACACGTCGCTCATTTTCTAAAAATCGCACGTCCTGTTGTTCATCGTTCCCAAGGCGGCACACATCGCTCCGTGTGACACCCCAGGAATGATAAACACAGCTTACCTGCGTCCCGCCGGCAATGCTGAAGGAAGGAGGTGGGCGGGATGTTTACGTCCCGCTCATCTCCACCCCTCCGCTTCTATTGGCTGGCCGCTGTGTGACGTCGCTGTGACGCCGAACGTCCCTCCCCCTTGAGGAAGAGGATGTTCGCCGCCCACATCGAGGTCGTTTGGAAGATAAGTGCGTGTGACGGGGGTTACAGCATTGTGCGACACGGGCAACAAATTGCCCGTGCTGCACAAACGATGGGGGCGGGTGCATCGCATGATTAATTGAAGCATATAAAGCAGTCTTTCGAGCCAAACACCGTGTGACAGAGGAGATATAATTGCTGGAACCTCTGCTAGATTGTTGACCAATTTCACAATTATTTGAGTGGGAACGAGTGTCGAGACCCTGAGAAGCAACGCCCTAGTGATTCACCATCAATGTTCATACCAAAATCCTTTTATTGAGAGATAGCATTTATCTCCAATGTTATAAAATAATTTAGTGCATCAACCACAATATTTTATTCCAGAGTCCAGTAAACTCTAGACGTTGAGGGACGTGGCTGGAAGCCCAACGTGAGACAGATCTCAAGTGTCGACCAACAGAACAGAACAGAACAGTGAATACAGCTCTGGATGTAATTCAAGATCAAAATAACCTGTGTTATATAGTTTAAAATATTTATTGTGAACAGTGGAGCTACACGTGAAGACGTGACCTCACTGCTCCACAGTTCCACAACAATTATTTGGTAAGACTTGTCTGATTCCACAGACAGTTCTTGCGTTGCTCTGTATATGACCTCTTGACTGCTGAATTTGTAATGTTCTGGGCTGAACACACCTTGAAACAATATAAAACCTGTGAATTGAGTTGTGACCTAAGTATTTTTGGCCCAGGGTTTAGATCCAGGGGGATGATACAGAGCTTCATATTTTGGCTTCTGCCCCATCTAATGGTACTTGTAGATGTATTATTTAACCTATCTCAAGAACAATTTTCTAGATTTATGTTGTAAGAATAAATGGTCAAATGTATAGTTTTATAGTCATGGATGAGCCTAAACCGAGTGTGTGTATCCTTCAGTGAAATGTGATGTGCTAAGAATACAGTGTATCACGCATGGAGGCCTGTTCAATATTACATTGACCAAAGTTTTGACCCTAATGACTATGACTGCAGAATACCAGGGAGCGTAGTAATATGCTGTCACAATTATGGGGTCTGTATACAAGCTGTGGCTGTCCCAGCTGTTCTCATACAAGGACTAGAGATTACAGGGCAAGTGAGAGCTACAGACTAATAAGATCTAGAATCAATGTTGGAGCGTCTTGGAGGAATTGTGAAATCAACTGGAGGCCAAGACTACAATGTAAGGCGATGTCACTGGCTTTCATCTCAAATTGTTTTGCGGAGATTCCCTCCCTTAACCCCCTGTATTCCCAGGAAATAAAAGATGGGAAAAAAATGAACATTGACTGCATTGGTGGAAAACACTATGATTCCAAACAGTCCTGAGGGTTCATTTAGTTTCTCCAGACGGCATCTATTGTTTTAGGTATCATAACGGTCTAATAATCTAAAATCACGAGAGGGAAAAGAAGTCAGACTGGAAGGCACAAATTAAAAGTCTCCTCGGTTTACAAACCAAAGTGAAGTTGAACATTTTATGCTTTAAGTTTCTTATTTTTGGTTGCAAACTTGAGAATTTTTACCCTAAAATGTTATTTTTTTGTTTTTACTTCTTTCTGTATTATCGTTTTTCCAAAAATAAGCCCTCCCCTCCAAAATAAGCCCTAGCAGGAATTTTCAGCTTTTTCGGCGTAAGGCTTAAATATAAGCCCTATCCCGAAAATAAGTAAACAAAATTTTAAGAGCTATTCAATAACGTCAAATTTTTATGAATGCAAGTAAAAAAAAAATCTTTGTGGTTTTCTTTGTACTTTTACACTGAGTAATTACCTTTACACCTGATTGTAACTGAATAGTAACACTTTCGTATTTTTCGTTTTATAAGACGCACCCCAAATTTAGAGATAAAAAAGGTATAAAAAAAATGGGGTCCGTCTTATACTCTGGTGTTGTCTTACCAGAGGGCGGGCGGCAGTGGTGTGGAGCAGAATCACAGGATGCAGGGGTGGTGCCGGTGGGGTCTGTGCTGTGCTGGCAGCAGTGGAGTCTGTGCTGGCAGCGGTTGGGCTGTGCTGGCAGCGGAAGCTGTGCTGGTTGTGTGGAGCAGGCCAGTGTAGCGGGTGTCCCAGATGCTCTGTCGGCGGTGTGGGCATCAAAGAAATGGCGCTCAGAGTGGCGTGTGCGCAGACTGAGCTCTCAGCTCAATGACAAGATAAGCCAAGAGCTCCATCTGCACATGCGCCAACTCCGGGCACCATAATTTGAAGCCAGAGCATCTGGGATACCCGCCGCATTGCCCTGCTCCACACAGTACGCACAGACAGCTTGAACAGCCGGTCGCCCACACAGACAGCCCGCACAGTCTGCCGCCTGCACAGAGAGGCAGCCAGCCGGCACCCGCACAGAGAGGCAGCCAGCCGGCACCCGAACAGAGAAGCAGCCAGCCGGCACCTGCACAGAGAGGCAGCCAGCCAGCACCCGAACAGAGAAGCAGCCAGCCAGCACCCGCACAGAGAGGCAGCCAGCCGGCACCCGCACAGAGAGGCAGCCAGCCAGCACCCGAACAGAGAAGCAGCCAGCCAGCACCCAAACAGAGAAGCAGCCAGCCAGCACCTGCACAGAGAGGCAGCCAGCCGGCACCCAAACAGAGAAGCAGCCAGCCGGCACCCGCACAGAGAAGCAGCCAGCCGGCACCTGCACAGAGAGGCAGCCAGCACCCGAACAGAGAAGCAGCCAGCCAGCACCTGCACAGAGAGGCAGCCAGCCGGCACCCGAACAGAGAGGCAGCCAGCCGTCATCCGAACAGAGAAGCAGCCAGCCGGCACCCGCACAGAGAAGCAGCCAGCCGGCACCTGCACAGAGAGGCAGCCAGCCAGCACCCGAACAGAGAAGCAGCCAGACGGCACCCGCACAGAGAAGCAGCCAGCCGGCACCTGCACAGAGAGGCAGCCAGCCAGCACCCGAACAGAGAAGCAGCCAGCCAGCACCTGCAGAGAGGCAGCCAGCCGGCACCCGCACAGAGAGGCAGCCAGCCGGCTGCCCGTACAGCCAGTGACCCTCACAGAGAGGCGGCCAGCAACCCGCACAGACAGCCGCCCGCACAGAGGCAGACAGCCGGCCGCAGAGCCCCCGCACCAATTCTCCACCTCCTGGTAAGCTATATTCGGATTTTAAGACACACCCCTCATATTCCTCCCAAATTTTTGGGAGGAAAAGTGCATATTATAATCCGAAAAATACGGTAATTGCGTAGTGTGAATACGCCTTTATTGGGGGTAATATATTGTGAATTTTGGGGTGATTAAAGTAAACAAAAAATGTTATGCCTTCAAGGGCTAAGCGACAAATAACATTACCATTATATTTGTATCATGGTTTTCAGAACTTCCAAGTCCTGCACAATTAGAGTCTAGCACCGGTTTATTTTGTGCAGGTTTTGAGCCCCTCTGTTCCCACAATCAATGTATTAATGTGCACAAGGACAGACAATCTTTGTGATTCATGCACTTAAAACATAGTTATCATGACAAAACAGCCGCTGTCCTGGCCCAGACGATATTGGTGGGCACAATACCTGCCATTAATAAATTAAACATCCATCAATACTTGTACCATAAATTCAAAAAGTAATTATAACAAATCTAGGTCACTTAAGCCTCAGAGATCTTTGAAAGGCAACCTTGAGGTAAGACAGGACACGTGTGTGATGGCTGGACAATAAAATAGTGAGATGTTTAGGTTGATGTATTGATAGGTTTTAGAAGAGAAACCAAAGCATTCGTTCTTAGTCTTCTGACGGGTTACACTTTGTCTTATTTAAGTTATTTCTAGAGGTTTAAAGGAAGAGAATAGACTTAAATGGCACAAAGACAAGGTACAATAAATGAGCAATTAAAAACACCTTTTTCCATTAGGTTTGATGGACTGCCATTGTTGATTTCAAACATATTTCTTACCAAAATTTTACAGTATTTTTTAAAAATTAAATATGGGGTTTGAATAAATTAGTAATATTTATGCCACAAAGAATATGTACCGCCCCGGGGCTCGGCCGGCTGCCAAGCCGCTCGGATCCATGCTCGTCGGTGGGTGCCTGAGCTCCTCACGGACCCGGGGGTCGCATCTCTCTGAAGGGAGGTTGCTGGCGATGCACGGTGGGGTGGTCCACGGCCGGAGCCGCGGTTGTTTGGGGGGTTTTAAGTTCGTGACGCCACCCACGGGTTGTGGTGAATAGATGGGCACCACCGCTGCCGTTGACTAGGCTTCTGGGGACGGTGTTGCGCAGCCTGGTGATAACCCCTCCGTGGGTAGGGGGTGATGGTCCTGGGGCCCGTGGGATGCGAGGCTAGGGGAGTGCGTGACATTGCGGTGCAGTGCTGCGCGTGGCCCGAGGGCACTGTTGTACTCACTATGACAGACACACTGGAGTCTCTGGTAAACCAAACAAGATGGTGGATGGTGCCCGCAGCCGGCTGCGCTTCTCCCCTTTTCAGGTTGGTGGTTTCCGCCTTTCTCCTGCACCTCGCTTTTAATGGAATGATGGCTCCTATGCCTGAGCAATGGTAGTCCGCTCCCCAGCTTTGTGTGTGCCAGAAGAGCTCTTTTGCCCGCAGACGCTGGCCCATGTGATCTCTATGCCTGGGCGGTGGCTTTCTATCCCTATGGTTGGGCTGTTGCCTTCAGTCGGGTCTTGGGTGGGAAAGGACGTTAAGTCCAGACCTCAATCAGTGAATTTGACTCGGTCCAGTGGTTTCTGGGCCTCGTACTGGGTCTGAGTACCCCTCCTGGTGCTCCGGTTTCCAATCGGTTCCCCAGTTTGGTACCGGTGGGCCACCACCACGCAGCCAGCTCCTCCATTTCAGCTGTCCATTATTCCATTAGGAGATGCACTTGGGCTTGGTTGCGGCAGCACAGCAGTACCATCCGAGCCTTCAACCACGCCGCTGTTCCAGGCGCGAGCTCCGGGGATTCTGGCTTGCCTGATGGGGCGGACATGGTGCACTGTCGGGGTCCAGGAACACAACGGGTGGCAGAGTCCTGGAGTCCCTGCCTTTATCCCTTCGGTCACATGAGACAGGGTCTTCACCCGCCCCCCTTGGTCTTTTCGGGGCACTCTGCTTTCTTTCTGCACTGCTCTGTTCCCAGGGGGCGGGGCTTTACTTTCGCGCCCTTTTCTTTGGAGAAGATGGCTTGGGTGGGAAACTTTGCGCCACAGGACAGTGACAAGATGGATTTTGAAATTTTGAAATTTTTTCGATGACGATAACTTCAAGGCGCACTTCCACCGGTAAGTGGATGGGTTCAATCCTGTTCGTGATGCCAGAAGAGTCGAGGTGTACCGCCCCGGGGCTCGGCCGGCTCGGATCTGTGCTCGTCGGTGGGTGGCTCGAGCTCCTCACGGGTTCACGTCGCTCTGAAGGGAGGTTGCTGGCGATGCATGGTGGGGTGGTCCACGGCCGGGGCCACAGTTGTTTGGGGGGTTTTAAGTTCGTGACGCCACCCACGGGTTGTGGTGAATAGATGGGCACCACCGCTGCCGTTGACTAGGCTCCCGGGGACGATGTTGCGCAGCCCGGTGTTAACCTCTCCGTGGGTAGGGGGTGATGGTCCCGGGGGCCGTGGGATGCGAGGCTAGGGGAGTGCGTGACGTTGCGGTGCACTGCAGTGCTGCGCGCGGCCCGAGGGCACTGTTGTACTCACTCTGACAGACACACTGGAGTCTCTGGTAAACCACACAAGATGGTGGACGGTGCCCGCAGCCAGCTGCGCTTCTCCCATTTTCAGGTTGGTGGTTTCTGCCTTTCTCCTGCACCTCGCTTTTAATGGAATGATGACTCCTATGCCTGAGCAACGGTAGTCCGCTCCCCAGCTTTGTGTGTGCCAGAAGAGCCCTTTTGCCCGCAGACGCTGGCCCGTGGGATCTCTATGCCTGGGCGGTGGCTTTCTATCCCTATGGTTGGGCTGTTGCCTTCAGTCGGGTCTTGGGTAGGAGAGAACCTTAAGTCCAGACCTCAATCAGTGAATTTGACTCGGTCCAGTGGCTTCTGGGCCTTGTACTGGGTCTGAGTACCCCTCCTGGTGCTCCGGTTTCCAATCGGTTCCCCGGTTCAGTACCGGCGGGCCCCGGTCCTTACGGTTCCACCGGCTGTAGTCCTAGCTCCTGCAGGCAGCCACCACCGTCTGCCTCCTTGCCAGAGGTGACTGGGCTCCGACCCATACACCTGGTGTTAGACTGTGGCAGACCTGGACACAGGTCTGCACTTGAACTCCACTCCACTCCACTGTCAAAACTAATCTACACGTTTTTCCCACCTCAGGGCTTGTGAACTCCTTGGTGGGCGGGACCAACCACCTGGCTCCACCCCCTGGTGTGAACATCAAACCCTGAGGGAGGTGACAAGGTTTTGTAGGTTGACTGCTGTCACCTTATTAAGGGGTGGGGAGGTGTTTGTGTAAGGGCCTATCTGTGACTACCTGGCTAGTCCAGGGCATCACAAATACACCCCCTCTACAACTCTAAATGCACTCGTGAACGGCCCTGTTCTCAGTCCACACTGCATATCACTTGTTAGAGCGGCAGTGTATGACCCAGAGCAGCTCTTCGTTGCCGAGAGCCATAATAAAGGTACATTCTTTTTACACTCATCATTTTATGACCACAATTCTGGAGTGTTTTAGAATAGCCTACTTTTGGTTAATATGTAACTGACCCAATGATTCCATATAGGAGAGGGAGTTACAGTGGTGCTCTGGTGGTAGAAGAATGGTTGTTCGCGGGTTGAACCCCTTTTCACCTGGAGAACAGAAGACAGCGCCAGGAATATACCCATATAGGGACTGCCTGGGTTAAATGGCACCCAGAAGTCTCAAACTCAGCTGGGTGTATGAGTCGCACATAGAAAAAAAAATTGAGGGGGTCTGCATTCTTTGCAGGACAAAGTGACATTTTTAATGATTCCATGGTTTTTTTTCTATATTTTTTTCTATACACTGATCACTTTTTTTGAACATTTTTTGCTAGTTTATTATAACAAACCTGCACTTTTTTGTTCGGTTATGTATATGTATATATATATATATATATATATATATATATATATATATATATATATATATATATATATATATATATAAAAATATATATATATATAAAAGCATTTTTAATGGCAAGAAAAAATGTCAAGCTTTATTTAGAATTTTTGTACAATTTATCACCTTCTTGTACTTTTGTAGCAGCATCTTTTATTAATGTCCCTCATCCTTGTGCCCTGTAGTATTGTGCCCATCCTTGTGCCCTGTAGTATTGTGCTCAGTCTTGTAGTATTGTGCGCATCCTTGTGCCTTGTAGTATTGTGCCCATCCTTGTGGTATTATACCCATCCTTGTGCCATGTAGTATTGTGGCCATCCTTATAGTATTGTGCCCATCCTTGTAGTAATGTGCTCATCCTTGTGCCCTGTAGTATTGTGCTCATCCTTGTAGTATTGTGTCCATCCTTGTGCCCTGTAGTATTGTGCTCATTCTTGTAGTATAGTGCCCATCCTTGTGCCTTGTAGTATTGTGCCCATCCTTGTGGTATTATACCCATCCTTGTGCCATGTAGTATTGTGGCCATCCTTATAGTATTGTGCCCATCCTTGTAGTATTGTGTCCATCCTTGTGCCCTGTAGTATTGTGCCCATGCTTGTATTGTGCCCATCCTTTAGTAATGTCCTCATCCTTGTCCCCTATTATACTGCTCTTCACAAACGCAAAAACAAAATAATTCTCCTCACCTTTCCTCCGTTCCCTCTTATTATCAGTGTTTGCAGTGTTTTGGATGCAGCATGTTTTTGCTGTGTCCAAAACGCTGGTTTGTACAGTATAAGCACAGTGCATGAGATTTCTAGAAATCCCATGTTCACAGTGCTTGTGTGGCCCACAGCAAACACTGACCTGTGGTGCGGCTTTTCGTGCCTGCAGCATGTCAATTGTTTTCTGTGGAGTCACATGGGCCCTCCATAGGAAGAACACAAGCAAGAGACCGCAACTCAGCGAACCCTTATCGTGGTCACGAGCAGCTGCGGTCTCCTGTGGAGGAGACTTGTGGCCCACCGATAAGAACCCACCGCATCCAGGACGTCAGCACGTACCTTACTTGTTGCGGCACACAGACCCCGTGACGATTTCGTCCCTATCCAGGGGGGTCGGCATCGGCAGGTCTTTACAGCTGAATCATTTGCGGTACTGCGCAGAGGAGTTCTCTGCACTATACCAATGTTTTGTATCCTTCGATTTATTCCCCTATCTGTCTTTCCTTCGCTCCATGTTTATTAGTTGAGTGGCGAGTCTAGTATATTTGTTGACCTTCTCACTACACAGGGTGAGTTTAGAAACAACTGAGGGACCCAGGTATCCTGCTCACCGACAGGTTGAATAAACATGTACAGGGAGCTCAGGAATCAGCTTGAGATGAGTGCACGAGGTGCCCCCTCACCACTCTCCCTAGCGGCAGGGACCCCTTTTTGTGGTGTTTTTTAGTAGTGCGTCAGATGCCAATTGGTCTGATCGTGTTTGTCACGCTTTACATACGGACATATTCTACTCCGTAATGTTATGGTTTAAAAAGACCTAGCTTCTTGATGCCCCTTCTAGTCGTCTTTTCCAGTCTGTCTTGTGTATGTTATTTCGACAGTCAAAAAGTTTGTAAATTTGTGTCTGGCACTCAATGGATAAACCAGATATACTGTGCTTTACGATGAGAGAGTCATACATTTATCTTAAAGTATATCTTAACGACTGTACATTGAATGAATGTTAACATAATAAAAATGTCTGAGATATGCAACGGCCTAGTATTTTAAAACTCAGATCAAATGTTGTCAAATTACAAAAAAATACAACTGGGAGGAAGTCGAGGAACAGAACATGCCGGTTGAGCTTTTCCTGTATGTGGGTTTCATTATAGGGGACGTTTGTCAGCTCGTGTTTCATGCTCTGTGTGTTCTCTTTCTACTCTTAAGTTTGTATTTTCGTATTGTTTTGAGCTGATTTAACTAATCTCTTTTCTACATTCTCAACCACCTAGACGAAACACAAATAAAAACCGTCTTGTCTCCGTGTTATTTTATGAAAAATCTCTGGAGAGCGCCGGACATAAATCAGAATGTTTAATAAAAATGAGAACCTGTTTGGCAAAGTCTGATGCTGTAAAACGGTGTTTTACAAACTCACTTCTGCTGCCAGTCGTGTAACGCAGGGATTTGTAAATCAAAACCCTACATTTAAGGTTCGCCTGACACCAGCTTCAGATTTGCGACTCTATTTGCATATCTAGAGCAAAATATCGAAATTGATTTCTTAACTTATGGAACATTTAAATATTTCAACAAACCCGAGCGCCGAGTGTAATGATTTACAAATCGAACCTTTGTGGTTTGGAAATAAATGCAAGTTTGGTAAACGGAAAGAAATATACTGAAGTCACAGGACAAGTGCAGGAGGTGTAGATTTATAAATCTTCAGTGTAAATCAGTTTATTTTATAACAGTGTTGAGCGCTTTCCTGTCCAAGTCAAGCCAGTACGTCTATTTACTGCCTGAAATTTGTGAGTCATTTTTTTATGCCTCATATATAAAATTATATAAGATTTAAAAGTCATTGTCAAAATTTGTATTTATTTATTTTTTTCCCATTCGGATATCTAGACAAAGATTTTAGTGTCATGATGTTAAAAGAGGTGAATACAAAGTCTCTAAACCCATTTAATAAAAATAAAAAAAAATGGAAATTGACCATGGTTTCTCGAATCATGATGTTGAAAGAGGTGAATACAAAGTCTCTAAACCCATTAAAAAAATATAAAAAAAAATGGAAATTGACCATGGTTTCACGAATCACGATGTTGAAAGAGGTGAATACAAAGTCTATAAACCCATTTAATAAAAATAAAAAAAATGGAAATTAACCATGGTTTCACGAGTCATGATGTTGAAAGAGGTGAATACAAAGTCTCTAAACCCATTAAATAAAAAATAAATAAATTGGAAATTGACGATGGTTTCACGACTTACGATGTTGAGAGAGGTGAATACAAAGTCTCTTAACCCATTAAATAAAAATAAAAAAAATTGGAAATTGGCCATGGTTTCACGAATCACGATGTTGAAAGAGGTGAATGCAAACTGTCTTAAGCCATTAAATAAAAATAAGAAAAATTGGAAATTGACTATGGTTTCACAAATCACGATGTTGAAAGAGGTGAATACAAAGTCTCTAAACCCATTAAATAAAAATAAAAAAAATTGGAAATTGACGATGGTTTCACGAATCCCGATGTTGAAAGAGGTGAATACAAAGTCTCTAAACCCATTAAATAAAAATAAAAAAAATTGGAAATTGACTATGGTTTTACGAGTCACGATGTTGAAAGAGGTGAATACCAAGTTTCTAAACCCATTAAATAAAAATAAAAAAAAAAGTGGAAATTGACGATGGTTTCACAATGTTGAAAGCGGTGAATACAAACTCTCGAAACCCATTAAATAAAAAAATTGGAAATTGACCATGGTTTCACGAATCACGATGTTGAAAGAGGTGAATACAAACTCTCGAAACCCATTAAATAAAAAAAATGGAAATTGACCATGGTTCCACGAATTACGATGTTGAAAGAGGTGAATACAAAGTCTCTAAACCAATTAAAAAAAAATAAAAAAAATGGAAATTGACGATGGTTTCACGAATTATGATGTTGAAAGAATTAATACAAAGTCTCTAAACCCATTAAACAAAATATAAAAAAAATTGATGATTGACGATGGTTTCACGACTTACAATGTTGAAAGAGGTAAATACAAAGTCTCTAAACCCATTAAATAAAAATAAAAAATTTGGAAATTGACGATGGTTTCACGAATCACGATGTTGAAAGAGGTGAATACAAAGTCTCTAAACCCATTAAATAAAAAAATTGGAAATTGACGATGGTTTCATGAATCACGATTTTGAAAGAAGTGAATACAAACGCTCGAAACCCATTAAATAAAAAAATTGGAAATTGACGATGTTTTCACGAATCACGATGTTGAAAGAGGTTAATACAAACTCTTGAAACCCAATAAATAAAAAAATAAAAAACAATTGGAAATTGACGATGGTTATTATTGCCACTCAAACTCTCCAAACAAAACGTTGATCATTTTATATGACAAACATATCAGATCCGATATTCGTATCTAAAGTATTTATGTGTGTACTGTGTACGCGTAAAGCCCCATTTATATTGGCTAATTATCGTCATCTGCTCTTTTGAAAAGGATCATAATGATAACTGACCGTTGTGCATGAAGAGCAATGATAAAACTGTAATTTATTGTTGATGTAAATCAATCATGCTGCTGCAAAATTTATAATCATCGCCAGCACAATATGTATAAGTTGTGTGTAGTGATATTTACGATTGACACTGCTGCCTTGTGCAGGGCTCTCATGAGAGTCATAACTAGGTAACAATGATACTTCCCGTCAGGCCGGGAGGAAGCTGCTCCTCTCGTGTGTGTGGACCGTCCTGCTAGAAATGTACAATGGATTATTACCAACAATACATTAAAATCACGAGAATTTCTGAGATTTTATACCGTAAAAAAAACAAAAAAAAGTTGCATTTATAGAAGATTCTTTGAAGTGGAAGTTCTCAAAAGTAATGACATAAAAAAAGATATAAAAAAATACTATAAAAGACTCTTTGAAACTGCATCCATTTTCTTAAGTAAGCTCTTTTCCAGATTTATAGTAAATAGTCTGTGAAGCATCTTGGTAAACTGTCCACATATGTTCTGCAAACGTTGGATGCCTCATGGTTCTTTTTTTTTTTTAACCAGTAAAAAAGGCCGGGGTCACACGACCATCCCTCTCATCCGAGATAACTGAGACAATTATGCTAATGACACTGATAAAAATCTAATCTGAGTTTGATCCAAGCGTCATCATAATGTGATCAGATTCTCTCTGATGAGGCGAAGGTGGGAACAAAAATTATCCATCTTCTCCATTTTGTGAGTCAGTGGAAAATGGTCTGCAGTCGGATGTCATCTAAGTGAAGTTTGAGGTTTTCCATGGACCCATAGACTTGCATTGGTGACTCTTGTTCAATTGATTGCAAATTGCATTATGCTGAAATTTTTTTTTCTCATGCCCAACCGTCATAAGAAAAAAAAAACATTGATAGAACTCTCTACCACAACATATTAGGCTCTCACCTACCAAGGAAACCTTCAAAAGGAACGGAAAGACCTAACTCTTCAGACAAGCCTACAACCTACAACAACCCTCATACCAGCTCTACCCTCACCTACTGTATCCTCATCCATCGCCTGTAGACTGTGAGTCCTTGTGGGCAGGGTCCTTTCTCCTCCTGTACCGTCACCCATTGCCTGTAGTCTGTGAGCCCTAGCGGGCAGGGTCCTCTCTCCTTCTGTACCCCCACCCATTTAATGTAGTCTGTGAGTGCTCGAGGGCATGGTCCTCTCTCCTCCTGTACCTTCACTCATTGCCTGTAGTCTGTGAGCCCTCGCGGGCAGGGTCCTCTCTCCTCCTGTACCCCCACCCATTTAATGTAATCCGTGAGCCCTCACGGGCAGGGTCATCTCTCCTTCTGTACCCTCACCCATTGTTTGTAGTCTGTGAGCCCTCGCGGTCAGGTTCCTTTTTTCTCCTGTACCCTCACCCATCTCCTGTAGACTTGGAGCCCTCGTGTGCAGGTACCCCCTCCTTCTGTACCCTCACCCATTGCCTGTAGACTGTGAGACCTTGCGGGCAGGTACCCCCTCCTCCTGTACCAGTCGGTGATTTATATTGTTCATGATTATTGTACTTGTTTTTTATGTATACCTATTTTTCGCATGTAGAGTGCCACGGAATAAATAGCGCTATAACAATGAGTAATAATAATAATCAGCACTGCCCCACAGTATAACATTGGTTCGAGTGTTATCTGATATAGAAATCGGATAGCACTTGTCCAATTAATACGGTGGTATGAGCAAGATCTAAAGTTGTGTTTGGGGCTTTGTGGTGTTCCATTTAGAGACATAAGGGTGCTTTACACGCTGCGATATCGTTAGTGAATTATCATCAGGGTCACGGTGTTTGTGACGCACATCTGGCTTCATTAACGAGATCGCAGTGTGCGATACCTATGATAAACGATCGCAAAAGAGTTCAAAATTGTTTGCCGTGGAGAGATCGTCCTGAAACCAAAAATCGTTGTCTGCTTATTAGCGATGTTGTTCCTTGTTCCTGTGGCCCCACACATCGCTGTTTGTGACACCGCAGGAGCAACGAACATCTCCTTACCTGCGTCCCGCCGGCAATGCGGAAGGAAGGAGGTGGGCGGGATGTTACGTCCCACTCATCTCCGCCCCACCGCTTTTAATGCCGTGTGACGCCGCACGAACCGCCCCCTTAGAAAGGAGGCGGTTCGCCGGCCAGAGCGACGTCGCAGAGCGGGTAAGTCCATGTGACGGGGACTAACGAGGTTGTGCGCCACGGGCAGCGATTTGCCCGTGTCGCACAACCGACGGGGGCGGGCACGATAGTTTGCAATCTTGCTAGCGAGATCGCAGCGTGTAAAGTACCCTTAAATCTGTACTTGTCAATTTTCAGTATTACATTAATTCCAAGTAAGTCACCAACTCATTTTATTGAAATGTAACCCCAAAATTTTACTGTTTGCTACAGAGACTCATCCACGTAATGTTTTTTTTTTCTTTTCCAGCTCTTCTTGAAAGAATCATACCAGTGTCCTACTTGCCATTGTTCAGTACCTAGCCTGGTGTTTTCGTGTATAGGTAAGTCACTTGGCTCCATCTCAACTGTGTAGGAATGACTTTTGTGATGTTAACTCTTCCACAAAGACCACAAAGGATAAAACATCTCCAGGCTGCAGATGGATGTACTTGGGTTGCCTTAAATTTAGAACTGTTTGTGGAGCTGGACATCTTCTGATGTGGTAGGGATTAGAGATGAGCGAACCTTAGGCTCGCGGTTCAGGCTTGGAAAATGACGACAAAATCAGCCAGGTGAGTATCGCGCTGTGCTTATCTCTGAGTGATGCCCTGCATTGTGCGCTGTGGGTACTGTTTCTTTGGCTCAAATTAGGCTTACATTTAATGCAATAAGATGTGTAGTTCATGGAGAATTTATAAAAAAACAAAACACTGTCCACCGACCTGAAGAAATGTTTTGCTTTTGACCCATAGCAAAACACTTCTGGAGGTGTGTGGGCAGTGTTATTTTTTATTATTTTTTTTTCTAATTCTCCATGAACCATGCATCTTAGTATGTTAAATGTAAGCATAAATTTATCCAAAGAAACAGTACCCGCAGTGTGCACAATATAGGGCATCACTCGGACACTAGGACAACTCACCTGGCTGATTTTCATGTAATTTTCAAGCCCAAAACCCTGAGCTAAAGGTTTGCTCATCTCTAGTAGAGATGTCTTTTAGATTTAATCTCATCTAGTGCATATAGTCTGCCACGGCATTTGCCTCACACAACGACGGGCGGCACGGTGGCTCAGTGGTTAGCACTGCAGTCTTGCAGCGCTGGGGTCCTGGGTTCAAGTCCCACCAAGGACACCATCTGCAAGGAGTTTGTATGTTCTCCCCGTGTTTGCGTGGGTTTCCTCCGGGTACTCCGGTTTCCTCCCACACTCCAAAGACATACAGATAGGGACTCTAGATTGTGAGCCCCAATGGGGACAGTATTGCCAATGTATGTAAAGCGCTGTGGAATTAATAGCGCTATATAAATGAATAAAATTATTATTATTATTATTATTAACTAATATATAGCCCCATTTGTTTTAATAACTATTATTCCAGTCCAAATGTATTTCTGAGATGGTTTACATATTTCTCAAAAAATTTAATTATCCCCATAAACTGGCATTGACGGTCACAACCTACCATACGCTACTCTCAATTGCACCTACAACAAATCTTATATTACCATTTTTCTGATATCCAATAAATTGTAAAATTTAAAAAAAATATATAAAATATTAAAATTCAATTTTTACGTTAGTAATTCCTAAGTGCATGAATAGCACATTGGTAATTATGACTTTAAGATGGTAAGGAAATTAAAAAAGATAGAAGGAAAAAAAATAGTTTCTTAATTTGGCCAATAAAAATTCCAAAAGTAATATTTTTGTTTGCATTAAAATATTACTTTGCACTTCTTCTGGATAGGTACCGCGCTAGTCAAAATTACACCCCGTAATTTTAAGTGCATAGAAGAAGATGAGAATTAGTTTGATATTAAATCCTTATCTGATATGGATCCTCAGAGACGTTTTGCCGGAGCCTGGACGGACCTCTTACACTATGTAAAAAAAAAATCTCAAGAGATACGATCGTGCAATTACCGAGATAAATTTCTATCTTATGCCGGTGTGACAGTTATAAACCACTTGAACTTTGCTTTCACGGTTTATGACATCATGAACACCGGCATAGGAATTCATCATTATAATTACCCATTGTCTATCTATATTTTGTGTTTTTCAGCTTAGTTTTGGAGGGGTTGTATTTAATTTGATAAATGGGTGTACACGAAAGATAGTATGTATTATATTCTTGAATAAAAATTCTTTTGCTCATATTTCCATGTTTCAATATTTCAAATAATGCTTTCTGTTATTTTTCTTTTAGAAATAGGTACCACCTTGATAAGATAAGGCAAGGACAACTCTGTGACCATTATGAAGTAGCCCAACCTTGAAGCTTTTCACCCTATATGAGTAGAAGATTTATGGTGCCAAGATGAGACAGTTGGAAAGGTCACACATTGCTATCTTTTTCTTGCCCTTAATTCAGTAGGTAGTCAACACTACGTTAGTAATGGACAACCTCTCGAGTCAAAAGCCTTTCCCTTCATCATAAACCTTTATTCTTGGATGTCAAACTGTAATACTGGCTCATATCTTCCATGAAACATCTGGCGGTCTTCAGTTGTGCTCAACAAGGACGTACATTCCATGAAGGGGCAATATTAGAAGGGAGATGGTGTATGTTGGCATCTTCCATATGGACAATGTGAATGTACTCAGGAATTTGGCAACCTATGCTACCCTTTTCATCAAAAAATCATACCAACTGGAGGAATAAACAACCACTGGGTCCTCAAAAATTGTAAACGTATTCAGCTAGTTTAGACTGAGGAAATAATCCATAGGATTACCCTTTTTCCACTGGGTCCTTAAGTTATGGGAAAGCAGTTGTGATAGATTGAAGAAGTCCTGGTAGGGAGGCACTGTTTTGATTTTTGCTATTAGGCAGTCTTTATTCTATGTATGCTCTTGATCAGTGTTCCCGCAACTCCGGTCCTTCAGAGCCACCAACAGATTATGTTTTCAAGATTTACCTAACATTGCCAAGGTAATAAGTCTATCACCCGTGAAATACTATGACAATCCTGAAAATGTAATCTGTTGGTGGCTCTTGAGATTGGAGTTGGAGAACAGTGCACTAGATCTGCAACAATATGTGTTATAGCTATTCATACATGACCATTCACATGGACCATCAACTATGCACATATTAGTAGTAGACTAGGAAAAACTCAAAGGTTAAAGCTCTCCTTTTTTTCATTCCCATACATTTTTTGGTGAAGAGTAACTCCTACTTGGGATGAGCGGACCCGTCGAAGTTCGGTTCGGCGGGCTCAGCTGAACTTTAAGTTCTGTTTGGGAAACGAACTTGATCTGAACCCCAATGGAAGCTACTAATTAGGTAGTTCGGTCATAAACAGATCACTTCCGGGGGCAGGAGGGCAGGGTGTTTTCATTTTTTTTTTGGTGCACACTACATCCGATCACCCTGTTGTTACCCCCATTGCGAGCCGTTCAAACACTGCAGGCGGCTTGCATGGTGCTGAGCACCGAGCATACCAACCAAAATGATGCACAGGTGACTTGTGTTCGTACGTAAAGCACCCTAACTCCGAACCTGAACTCGTTTTTTTTTTTACATACAAGTACGAACACTGAACCTCGGATTCGCTCATCTCTAACTCCTACATGAGAGTAATAAAAGGAATACAATGGAAAACTCTACAGCGAAAAGGTATATGGTATAAAGAAAAAGACATATTGCCATAATACTCATGAGTGTTCTGTGCATAATGATGTCAGCGAGAGGTGAAATATTGCCCCAAGGGCTTACAATCTACACTAAGATTTCTTTGTGCGCTCAAGGTATTCGGATGACAGACCTCATTTGTGTCCTACATGTGTAAAGTGATTAGTAAAGGATTTCACATTTGTCGGAGCTAGATCGAAGTAAAAATAAGTAAATAAAATTCTAAGGAAAAACATAAAGTGGATTACTGAGTTATATGTAGCACATACAAAGAACAATATAGAGAGTCAAATAAAAAAATAAAAAAACAACTCAAACAAAATTCAATATTTTACTTCTAACAAACAAAATTAGTGTATAATAAATAGTAACATAATCTTGTAATACTATGTAAAGAAAGGATTATTGTTTTAAAATCAAAGATAACTTAAAGAATATTGGCTTTTAATGAAGAAAAATAAAGGATAATTATAACCAGGGTACATTTATACAATGATGCAATCAACTGTTATTGTGAACAGTTAAGCAAGTTAAAGATGAAATGATCTCTAAAAGGCGTAAAGTTAAAGATGACACAATTTGTTTGTACTTTAAGCAAAAAAATTAAATAAATTATCTTTTACATTTGAAAAATTACAAAAAGGAAAATGGGCAGATGCAAAAGTTTGGGCATCCTGCATGGTTAGTACCTAGTAGCATCCCCTTTGGAAAGTATCACAGCTCAACAGTTCACAATAACTAATTTTGACCAGGGGTGCCCAAAGGTTTACATGCCACTGTAAAGGCCGCTTTACACACTGCGATATCGGTACCGATATCGCCAGCGTGCGTACCCGCCCCCATCGGTTGTGCGACACGGGCCAATCGCTGCCCGTGTCGCACAACATCGCCCGGACCCGTCACATGGACTTACCTTCCCTGCGACGTCGCTGTGACTGGCGAACCGCCTCCTTTCTAAGGGGACGGTTCGTTCAGCGTCATAGCGACGTCACAGCAGCGTCACTGAACCGCCGCCCAATAGAAGCGGAGGGGCGGAGATGAGCGGGACGTCACATCCCGCCCACCTCCCTCCTTCCGCATTGTGGCCGGGACGCAGGTAAGGTGAGGTTCCTCGTTCCTGTGTGCTGCTGCAGGAACGAGGAACAACTTCGTTACTGCTGCAGTAACGATATTTGAGAATGGACCCCCATGTCACCGATGAGCGATTTTTCACGTTTTTGCGACGATGAAAAATCGCTCATAGGTGTCACATGCAATGGCATCGTTAAAGCGACTGGATGTGTGTCACAAATTCCGTGACCCCAACGAGATCACTTGAGCGATGTCGTAGCGTGTAAAGCCGGCTTAAAAGTTATGATTTCATCAAGAAGAGCATGCATCAATCATCCTGATGTATGCTGCTACATCTGTGGAGAGTACATGGTCGAGAAACAAATAAATATCACGGGCTTTGTGCATCGATTATACCTGGCTTATTTTGGAGTAGAGCTTGGAGACCAGGATAAGTTTTGAGCTCCACATATCGCTTGCAAAACATGTGTAGAGCACCTATAACAATGGACAAATGGTGAAAGAAAAAGTTTCATCTTTGGGGTGCCAATGGTATGGAGATAACCAAAAAAACCCCACCATAACGATTGTTATTTTTGTATTGTAAAGATTAAAGGCTTTAATCGTTACAAGAAAGCTCGGTAAGATTACCCCGATTTTGAATCCGCAAGCTCACCTATTCCACATGGCAATGACGTTCCCATACCAATGTTTATCAGAATACCAGATCATCCACTGTCAGACTCTGGACAGAGGCAGGGATTGGAGCGTATGGCAGATAGTCAAAGTGGAATTGCATTTGAGAGAAGCTTTTTGAGGCCTCAACCATTAAGCCAAGAAGAACTTAATGACCTAATTCGAGACTTAACTCTGTCCAAGCAAGCATCTGAACTTTTAGCGTCCAGACTTAGTGAACAAAATTTTATAAAGGCGGAAGTTAAAATTACAGCCTAATGGACAAGAGAAGAAAGGCTTCTCCCAGATTTTAACCAAGAAGAGAACTTGTATACTGCAATGATATCCCAAGAATTGTACTTCAAGTGGGAACAACAGAATATTGGTCAGAAGACTGGTGGCTTTTTATAGACTGCTCCATGAGAAGTTTGAAATATGTTCTGTTGCACAATGGTAACCATTTTTCGTCTCTTCCCATTGCTCACTCAACACAACTTAAATAAGAATATGAAAATGTAAAACGCGTATTACAGAAAATCCGTTATCATGAACATCAGTGGTCGATTTTTGTTGATCTTAAGATGGTGAACTTCTCGGTTGGACAGCAATCTGGATACACAATATAACCATGCTTCATGTGTCTCTGGGATATCAGGACAAAGCAAGATTATTGGACAAGTGTCATGGCTGCAAATATCACCAACAAGCCACTGGTGGACAAGAACAAAATCACTCTCCCGCCGCATCACATTAAGCTAGGATTAATGAAGCAAATTGTAAGGTCCCTTTCACATGGCGTTTCAGTGGCTTCGTTGGGCATACTTCTAAAATCCCGCCCCTCCCCCTACAAAACGTGATTTGGACGTATGCGCTGACAGGCCATTGAGTATAATGGAGCAGACAGAGCAAGTGTATGCTTTGTCTTGCACCATTTTTGGGTGTATACGCTTTTTGCAGGCAGATACCCGAACATAGTCTGCTACGTCTGGACATCCGCCTGCAAAAAGCGTATACACCCGAAAATGGTACAAGACAGAGCATACTCTTGTTCTGTCTGCTCCATTATACTCAATGGCCCTGTCGGCGCATACGTTCGAAACACGTTTGGTGGGGGGAGGGGCGGGATTTTGGATGTATGTGCCGACCGAGCCACTGAAACGCAATGTGAAAGGGGCCTTAGGGCTTTGGACAAATCAAATAATTGCTTAAAGTACATTTGTAGCTCATTCCCTGGACTGAGCATGGAAAAACTAAAAGCTAGAATCATTGATGGTCCCTATATTCGTAAACTGATGAACAGAGGTGAGCGAATCCGAACAGTAAAATTTACTTTACAAAAAAAAAAAATCAGTGTCCGAATTTGTAGTTAGGGTGCTTAACGTTTGCTAAACACTCGAGTAAGCATGTGTGCTTGGGTACACTCTGTGCTTGGCCCAATGCGAGCCACTTGCAGTGGATGAATGGCTTACACTGATGGTAAAATTAGCGTTTTCGGATATAGCGTGTAAAAAAAACCCCTATTCCCCGAAAAGTGTTTATGGCTGCCTTTACATGGGTGGAGAGCCGAACTAGCCAATCAGTGCATTCCAAAAGGGTTCAGGTTCTGAACTAAACTATATCTAAGATCCGGTAGAACCAGGTGGACCCGAACTTCCACTCATCTCTACTTTTGAACAATTCCAATATGACAACATGCATGAATGACACTGAGGCTTCGGCCTGGAAGAGTTTTGTCTCTGTTGTAATGAACTACCTGGACAATCACAGAGCGGACAATTATGAAGACTTGGTGCAAGGCATGCTCGCTAACTTCAGAAATTTGGGAGCATAAAAAGATGCACTATCTCAGTAGCCTTTTACACAGATTTCCAGATAATCTTGGAAACATCAACGAGGAACAAGGCGAGAGGTTCCACCAGGTATGAAGGTGACAGAGTAGCGATATAAAGGCACATGGGACATACACATGATGGCAGGCTACTGTGGAGTCTCCAACATGATTGTCTTGATGACACAAGTAGAAGGAAATATATATATATTTTATGATTTTATTCTGCTTACTTACTAGATGTAACAAAAATAATAATATTCTTGCATTTCTGAATGTTTTTCAATCGTGTTAATTCATTATTAAATATCTCAGAAACTAGAGCCAATCTGGCAAAACCAAAGTCACATTCTTAATCAGCACCTTAAAATTAATACAAAAACGTTCAGACATCGTTGGCACCAAAATCACTATATACCAGATGAATACAATTGAACGACGTGAACACAGGAAGAGACCAAAGAAATTTGTTCTCAACTGATCTCATCATCCTAAATATAATTAATTCTTGTGTCACAAATCTCAACGTTTGCAATAGATTTGGTATCTACTGCATAATCCTCTGCCCCTTCTTTCAATGTTAGAGGTAGCAGATCTTCACTATGTGGAGAGAGGGAAAAATATCTACAATTGCAGGGAAGGCAGAAAAAAATAGATTGCAAAATAATCAAATAAAAGATTAAATGCATGCTTATATGTGAGCAAATGAGGACAGCAGCACCCCGGATACCGCAGATCTCACAACCAGCCTATATTACTGGGAGAGTTACTCCAGCAAAAGAAATGTTTGGGGTCTGAATATGGATAAAAACTACAAAATAGAGATTTTTTTTTTCAAAGCATAACTAAACTTTTAATATAATTTGTTATTTTTTTTGTCCTCTTACTTGCAAACATATTGGAGCAGAGGTCAGGTCTTGAAATCGTTTTTTAAGAAATTGGTGGGTGTCATAGGATCCGAACTTTCACTAATTAACTTGCAATTAAGAGGAAAAATATATTAAAAAAAATGTTATCAAAAGGTTTTTGCCTAAAGGAAAAGCAGCAGCACTGATAATTTGTAAGAGGGGTGCATGACACTATAGAGTTCATCAGCCATCTTTAACAATCGACAAATATGAAAAGTAAGGCAGCACATCCAGGAAAAAGAACCTTTTATTAATATATATTTGTTAATAAACCTTCTTTACTGGATGTGCTGCCTCCTTCTCTACATTTGTATGAAAGGTTTAGTTACTCTTTAACCCCTTCCCGCCTAGGACATATTGGTATGTCCTATTTTGCTGTGACTTTCCGAGTTTGGATGTAACAGATCGCACATGGATGGCTGTCACAGCCAGAACTGGGCTGTTTAACCCCCTAAATGATGCAATCGATATCAAACACAACATTTAGGAGGCTGGGCGAGGGAGTGCGCTCTCTCTCCCATCCATTTGGCGCCCCATGACATCATTGCAAGGAACCAATTGTTGCCATGACGACCTCTGGTTCAGCCAACTATGGTTAGCCTTTTAGACCATGCAAAAGCATGATCTAAAAGGCTTCTGTCACTACATCACTGACAAGTGTAATGCATTGACTGTAACGCTCAGTCCGCTATAGCACCGCATGACCATCTCCACCCTCATATTGTATCCTCACCCATCCCTTCTAGACTGTGAGCCCTCGCAGACAGGGTTCTCTCTCCTCCTGTAGACTGTGAGCCCTCGCGAGCAGGATCTTTTCTCCTCCTGTAGACTGTGAGCCCTCGCGAACAGGATCCTCTCTCCTCCTGTAGACTGTGAGCCCTCGCGAGCAGGATCCTCTCTCCTCCTGTAGACTGTGAGCCCTCTCGAGCAGGGTCCTCTCTCCTCCTGTACCTGTTTGTGACTTGTATTGTTTATGATTGTTGTACTTGTCCCTATTATCTATACCCCTTTTCACATGTAAAGCACTATGGAATAAATGGCGTTATAATAATAAATAATAATAATAATTGCCATGCTGGTGCATCACAGTAATGCAAATTAAAGTCCCATAGAGGGACTAAGTAAAAAAAAGTTTAATAAAATTGTAAAAATATTTTTTAAAAAATAAATTACAAAATAAAAAAAAAAGATTTTTTTTAATACCAATAAATACGTACAGTATATTTATGTGAAATAAAAAAACAAAAAAGTAAACATATTTGGTATAGTAACATCCAGACCAATGCAATCCATAAAACTACCACACTATTTAACCCCATTCAGTGAGCACCATAACAAAAACAAACTTATAAATATATAGTTATATATTATATTATAATATTATATAACTATATATAAAGTAAATATAGTAAATATAAAACTATATATATATATATATATATATATATATTTATATAAAACTATGCTTTTTCCTAAAACTATGTGAACAAAACGCAATAAAAAAACCGAATGTAAATAAAAATGCTATCGCTGGAATCATCATCTAGTACCGCAAAAAAACAAGTTTGCAAACAACTCCATCAGCAGAAAAATAAAAAATGATAGCTCTCAGAATATAGCAAGGCAAAATGAATTCTTTTTGTTGTGCAAAACATAAAAAAATAATATAAATATTGTATTGCTGTAATCGTACTGACCCGAAGAATAAAGCTGTGTTATCACAGTTATAACACACGGAACAACATAAAAAAACAAAAGCAAAAAAACAATTCCTGAATTGCTGGCTTTAGTTCATTCTGTTTACTAAAAATCAGAAAAGAAAGCAATGAAAAAATTACATGTGCCCGAAAAAGGTACCAATAAAAACGTCAACTTGTCTCGCAAAAAAAACAAGCCCTCACATGACTCTTTTGACAGAAATACAGAAATTTTATAGCTCTCAAAATATGGCAATGAATAACATTTAAAAAAAAAACAACATTTCTTAATGTGCGATAGCAGCCAAACTTAGAAAACTATATAAATCTGGTATCCCTGAAGAATAGAGTTGTCTTATCACTCATACCACACAATGAATTGCGTACAAAATAAATAAAGCCAATTCTTGACCTGCAGTTGATTTGTTAATTCTTCCTCCAAAAGATTGCAGTAAGGCTCAGCTCACATTTATCCTGCGCTCTACGCCGAGCGCTTACAGCGGGGTTTCCATATAAACCTTTGGAATATCTGATTCAGACAGAAGCTCTGATGGGATATTTCCTATAATGAGGCTGAGGGAGTCACTGTGGACTCTGTCTGGCCTATAATCCAGCAGTGTCCCCCTTTTTAGGTGTCATTTTAGGTATGCACAAAAGCGTGTCCGGCCACAGGTTTGGGCACCTCTAAAATTACGGACACCACTTAACAAAAACCAAACGGAGTCTGGAGTACCTCTGCCTGCCTCATTAGTGACTGGATACATCTGGGGCTTCATCTGAAACGTGTTTCAGATATATACACCACAGAATGGTATAAAATTCTTTGACCTACCTGTGATGTCAATATTCTCACAGCATCACTAGATGTAATCACTGAGTGTGCAGTTTGCAAAATGTAGTCACTTGTAGAGGGTTCTGATGGTTTGGCACCCCAGGGGCTCTGCTAATGTGACATGACCATTCCAGCAAAATCTGCATTTAAATATGGCGCTCCTTCTCTTTTGAGCTTTGCACTGTCCCTTAAAGGTAGTTTCTAGCCACATAAAGGATACTGGCAAATTCAGGTGAAATTGCGTAACAAATTATGTGGTCCATTTTCTCCTAATAGGACTTTTGAAAATTAAAAACTTGGGGTTAAACCAACATTTTAGTGGAAAAAGTAAAATTTTAATTTTTTTTCTTCTACTTTGTTTTAATGTAAAGCATCCAAAGGGTTAATAAACTTATTAAATATTTGGGGTTTGTTCTGGGGGGGAGGGGGGACGTTATGGGGTGCAGTTTTTAAAATGGTGTTACTTTTGGCCACTTTCTGTTACATAGACTCCTTAAAGTGACTTCACATGTGATGTAGTCCCTAAGAAAATTGGTTTTGTACATTTTGCTGGAACAATAAATAATTAACGAAATTTTTTTTAACCCTTCTAACCTCCTAACAAAAAAATGATGATTAAAAACAATGATGCTGATGTAAAGTAGACATGTGGTAAATGTTATTTGTTAATTATTTTGCATGACATAGCTCTCTGGTGTAAGGGCATACAAATTCAAAGTTTGAAAATCGCCAAATTTTTGCCAAATTTCCAATGTTTTCACAAATAATCGCAAAAAGTATTGTCCTAACATTTACCATTATCATAAAGTACAATAGGTCACAAAAAACACAGTCTCAGATTTACTGTGATCCATTGGGATCCCTCATAAAGGGACGTTGGTCACAATTGTAAAAATTGCCCAATTAGCAAGGTGTAAACAGGTGGGTGGGGTGGTGAGGGGGTTAACTAAATATATCCACAAACATATGTATCATCATTCTTTCATGTTAAAGGTGCCCATAGCCTTTGCATTCTGTGGAAATGTATTACTTCTGTATTTAAGACGTGAGAAGATTAGAGTTGAGCGTACTGGCAATAATCCGGGTCCGGCGGATCTCCGGCGGGTTGGCCTCATATATGTCAATGGGGAGCGGAATCCGGGGAGAGAAAGAGAGAAAGAGGAGGAGAGAGAGAGAGAGGAGAGTGAGCGAGAGGAGAGAGAGGAGAGAGAGAGGAGAGAGAGGTGAGAGAAGAAGAGAGAAGGACAGAGAGGGGAGAGAGAGGAGAGAGAGGAGGGAGAGAGGAGAGAGAGAGAGGAGAGAGAGAGAAGAGATAGGAGAGAGAGGAGAGAGAGAGGAGGAGAGAAGAGAGAGAGAGAAAAAAAAACAAAACAAAAAAAACCCAACAAAACACCAGATCCGGATCGTGCACCCGGAATCCCGCGACCAGGTCGGACTCGGATCTGCCGCTGAAACCGCGCGGATCCGTATTTAGCCGGTCCGGATCCGCTCAACACTAGAGAAGATAAAAAATATCACCCAGCGCTTTTGTGTTCTGTGCCTGACAAAACTTTGGACATTTTAAACATGCATTTGTAAACTTAGTCTATCTAGATAAGTTGTGTGTCTTAAGCCAGGATTCCAAGAGAAATTGGTGGAACGCTGCCAAATATTCACTTACTACTGCACCAAATTACAATGACCTTAAGGGGATAAATACATTTTTATTTAGCATATTACCTTGGCGCCCAGTAAGACTTACACTTTTTCCTCTCTTTTTTTTGGCTAAAAAATGTAAGTACAAAATCCCTTTTTATGATTAAGATATTAGAAGTGATTAATAGTTGCAATAATTTATACATTTAATTGCAACGTTAAGGGTGAAAATGCACATTAATATTGTATTGGGTTGGTCATTTCGGATCCATTCCTCCAGGTGTGACAGAGTTCACGTATTGTATACGGTATTCTAGATGCATTTACAATAAAGTGCAGTCACTGGATAATAATGGACCGTTGCCAAATATCCACTTTCATAAGACTGTGAATCACAATGATCTGGATAATTTTTTTGCATATCGTAGTTTTCTATGCACATAAATATTATCTTTCCGACAGCACAAGGCAATGAAATGTAAGTTTATTGTAGGAATGATAAAGTAATAGCTAAGGAAACAGAACTTTTTATAATCCGATCGCTACATACAAGGCAAGAGACCCAAACTAATCCAAAAGTTGACCTAAAGCAACAAGTTGTTGTTTTTTACATAATGGCAAATGTGTATAATGGTATTCTTTTGTTATTTTTGGTTTGGTTCTTTTTTGGCGTTTGATAAAATCCAGAGGATAACACTGAGCTTTGGGCTCAGATAGCAGGGGACGTCCAGATGGATACAAAGTGGATCCAGCATGATGTAAATTCCATTAATTATTCATAATAGAAATCAAGTGCAAAAGTACATAAAAAATAGTCATAAAATTAGAGATATAAAGTCCAACCAATATCTTTCAACACTGAACTTGTCTATGTAGACCAGAGACAAATGGAGAATACAGCCCAGAGACCAATCACATCATGATATCATGGAGAATGAAGCCCATCCATTGATAAGAGACCAGTTACATTACTGGGAGTGCAGCCTATCCATTCACCAGAGACCAATGACATCACTGAGAATGTAGCCTAACCAAGCACAAGAGGCCAATAACATTGAGAATGCAGCCTATCCATTCACCAGAAACCAATGACATCACTGAGAATGCAGCCTATCCAATCACAAGAGGCCAATGACATCACTGAGAATACGGCCTATCCAATCACATGAGGCCAAAGGCATCACTGAGAATGCAGCCCATCCATTCACAAGAGGCCAATGACATCACTGAGAATGTAGCATATCCAATCACCAGAGGCCAATGATATCACTGAGAATGCAGCCTATCCAATCACAAGAGGCCAATAATATCACTGAGAATGCAGCTTATCCATTCACTAGAGACCAATGATATCACTGAGAATGCAGCCTATCCATTCACCAGAGGCCAATGACATAACTGAGAATGCAGCCCATCCATTGACAAGAGGCCAATGAGCTCACTGAGAATGCAGCCTATCCATTCACCAGAGGCCAATGACATTATTGAGAATGCAGCCCATCCATTGACAAGAGGCCAATGACATCACTGAGAATGCAGCCTATCCATTCACAAGAGGCCAATGACATCACTGAGAATGCAGCCTATCCATTCACAAGAGGCCAATGACATCACTGAGAATGCAGCCTATCCATTCACAAGAGGCCAATGACATCACTGTGAATGCAGCCTATCCAATCACAAGAGGCCAATGACATCACTGAGAATGCAGACTATCCTTTCACTAGAGGCTAATGACATCCTGGAGAATGCAGCCTATCCAATCACCAGACAAATGATGTCATTCTGAGAACCAGATTAAGCCAACAAAAAAATGACCATCCCCTGTAAGTGATGGTTGTTTCGAACATAAAAAAATGCTTTATTGATCTGTCTATATTAGCTAATAAAGTAATCGAAAAGAGACCAAACAATTCACATATTCTACATCATGAAGACTCGCATTTCCTTTATATACATCCAGGACTCCCTGCACTGCGTAACAGATGAGGCTTTTCGATTTCTAGCCAAACATATTCTCTGCAAGCTCTGGAAGTAAAACTAACTAACTTATATTCAATCTGATCACAGGAGACAGCTGGTGACTGGTAAACTGCACATTCTCCCTTCCCAGGAGTTTAGAAACATTACCCGTCTATTACATTTCTTGCTACATAAAGTTATTCCTAGAGGTATTAAGTTAGAGCAGATGACGTGTGTGGAGACATGGCTTTTGTTCTGGACATTGTACCATAAATTCTAACATGCATTGATTTTTTACACAAAACCCAAAGATCGGTAATGCAAGTAGTATTCATCACGTTCATTGTCGAGCCCTCAGTCTCCAGGCTTGATTGAGTATGTGCTTTTGCTGGGAGTGTCATAGTATCAGTATGAGAGGATGAAACAAAGGACAGCTGACCTCTAAACTGGGAAAACAGATCTCAAACCAGCTGCTCGCTATCGCTCTTCGCTCTTTTATCAAGTATTAGAAATTAGTTGGGGCAAAGATCATATGAGCCCCATGCGGGCAGCACTTACTGTGCTGATTACTTGATGTGACAGGTTCCCCCCCTTGCACAGAAGTAATGCCTGTTTAGGAAGGAAATATCAGTGGTGATAAAGCACATTGGAAAGGCTCTATCAGCTGAGAGCTGTCTGCATGCATCTCTTAACAAAAAGGACTCGGAGCTCAAAATGCAACCGATGACAATGCACAAAATAATTGTTTGTGTGGAGGTACTCGGTGTAAGTGTTAAATCATTTGCCCTTAAACATCTACCCAAGTAGAGTTACAATTAGATCTTGTCTGTACCTTTTCATGAAATATCACTTCTAAGCTTCATTCCCATATGCTGGGCTGATAGGATAACAACATTTAGCATTTCCATCATCAATAGTTGACAACAAAACATTTCTTATTGTGAAGAATTATGGAATTACCGTATTTTCGGTTTATAAGATGCACCGGATTATAATACGCACCCAAAATTCAGAGCAAAAAAGGTGAAAAACAAAATGGGGTTTGTTTTATAACCCGGTGGTGTCTTACTGGAGGGGGGCGGCAGTGGTGGTGGAGCGGAGTCACAGGAGGCAGAGGCAGGGGTGGTGGGTGTCCCAGAAACTGTGCTGGGACATCTGTGCTGGAGCTCGGGCTGCGGCGGCTGCGGATGGTGAGAGCTTAAAAGATATGGCGCCTGGAGTCAGCGCCGATTGAGTTTTCGGCTCAATGGCAAGCCGAGATCTCATCTACACAAATACTACCTCCGAGCACCATTTTCCTTAAAGTCTGCTGCTGGTAGATCAATGGGCCGGAGGCAGTGCATGCACAGATGACAGCTTGAGCCAAGAGCTCCATCTGTGCATACACCTACTCCGGGCGGCATTATTTGAAGTTCTCACCACCCGTCCCGCAGTGCCAGTCCAGGCGCTGTAGGCCCGTACAGCTGCCCCAGCACTAGCCGCCGGAGACCCTGCACAGCCGCCGCAGCACTCGCACAGCCTCTGCAGCACCAGCCACCACAGCCCCTGCACAGTTGCCGCAGCATTCCCCCGGCCTCTTGCGACCCCTCTCCACCACCCCGGTAAGCTACATTCAGATTATAAGACGCAACCCTCACTTTTCTCCCAAATTTTTGGGAGGAAAAGTGTATCTTATAATTCGAAAAATAAAGTACTTTATCTTGACCCAACATTATCCACACAAATTTTGTATTATCTGCATAAAAAAATTCAGTCTGCCACAGCTGATCGCTGACACTTACCTGGTTCCCGTTGCTCTTGTGTACCCTGTCGATTATTTAGGTTGCTTATATCCTTGTCCATTCTGCAGCCAATCACTGGATTCTGCTATTCAAGATGGCTTAATTGCTGAGTCCAATGATCTACATGAAAGTAATTACTGTACCAATCACTGGCCTAAGTGATAATATTAACATGTATGGCACCAGACCACTGAGCCTAATGATTGGCTGGATGTAAGGAGATTAACCAAGACCGGTGGGGACCACTGAATCGTCAGAACAACTGGGAATGTAAAAGGTGCATATTGAATCTGATTTTTCAATTTCTTTTAGAACACCTCAAACAATTATTTTTTAGAAGCAACAGCATAATTGAGAATTAGAAGTGCTAGGATAAATATAATTTCCATGTAACTGTGATGCAAGGTACAGGGAAGTACCAAGCGAATGGCAAAAGGGAAGTCGGAGATGGTAACCCATGACCAAACCTACCGCTGGCTCCTAGATTCCATCACCACCCTAGAAAGGTTCAGCACCTTCGCGCCGAGCAGGATACCTGGCCCCTGGCTTCCCTCACTACCATAGATAGGTTCTGCACGTATTTGCTGAGCAGGATACCTGACCCTCGCTAACCCTGAGCTTGGCTCTAGGTAGGGAACGAATCGGATGAGTCAACCCCACTAAGTACTAAAGAACAGACAGGGAATACACACAGGGGAAAGTATACAAATAAGTTATCTCCAGATGACTAGGGAGAGGAGCTGCAAGAACAAAGTTTCTCCAGTGAATACAAGCCAACTGCTTGCACTCAAGACCTATAAAGGGTTTTTACACCTATCACCAGCAAAGAACAAGGGGGAATAAGAATATTTAAAGACACAAAGGGAAGTGCTAATGATTAACAGCGGAAACGTGAGGACATTTGCAGGGTCCTCAGGAGAAAGGGATTAACCCCAAACAGGTTAAAAGGGAAAGTCAGGAAGCAGCTTGTGTAGGCAAACGCTGCGACCTTCTACAGCTAGACACCACAGGACTGTCTGCCAAGTGTGACGCACCCGTGACAGTTACCTTCATAAAGCCATAAGAAGTGCATATTTTATGGGATTCTACCATTATGAGATCCATAGTATGGTCACCTGTTCACAGAGTTTGTACAAATGTTTTAATTAATTTTGCAAATGAATGGCAGATACCACCTTCATTATAAAGATAGCCTACAATGCTTAACGTTGAACTATTGGGACACCTCACGACAGGCAGGTGTGGACATCAAACCTGGAGGGTGGTGACAAGGTTTTTAGTTTGACTGATGTCACCTAATCGGGAGGGGGTGTGGTGTTGTGTGTGACTACCTGGGATGACCTGACTAGTCCAGGGCGTCACATATGCTGTGCTGGAGGTCGGGCTGCGGATGGTGAGGAGCTCAAAATAGAGTCAACCTCAAAGGTACATGGTAGCTCACATGGCTTCCGAACTTACAAAGCTGGTTTCTGCAACGCTGGGTGGCAGCCCGCTGGGGTGCATTACACTTCAGCTTTCTGAAGTTTGACGGTGGATAAAGAAGAAGCTTCTTTACATTACAACATCTTAAGTGATTATAAATCTGCTCCTATAACTCTTGACATGTTCATAAGTATCTCGATGCTTGTTTACAGATACGGGCCTGTTGCCTGTACTTGCCCACACATCATTCTTTGCCGTGTTTATATCATATGTCGTAGAGGAATTACACACGTCAGTGAAAATTGCACGCCGCCGGAATGGGCTGGCTTGAAAGCAATGGTTTGTCTCACCGTGTGCAGAAATTAAACTTTCTTCTGCAAAGCGAGAAGGAATTATGGACACAGTTAAATTGAGCCCATGTCAGGGAAAGAATTTGAGACGAGATGCAGACGCCGACATCCAGGCATTTTTGCATGAGAGAAACGTAACATTTTCCAGAGTTTGATGGGTAATTCAGTGCCATATTTGATAAATATGAGCTGAGCTAAGGAGATAATGCCATTTTAGAGGGAAAAAACCCTTGACTTGAGACTAGTGTAAACCATTTGAGAGATTACAGGAGAAGGCTCGAGTCTCTTGACATACCTTCATACCAGCTTCAATGCGCTCTAAAATTATGATTATCTTCCCATTAACTGAACAAATAAAAAAAAAAAAAGTACATGAACACAACCAGATAGAGCACATAACATTTATATTTAAAGAGAACTGTTTGTAGGACGATAAAAAGAAATAGTAACATTTTCCACCGTTCTTCTCGATCAACATTTCCTTCTTCTGGATCAACGGTAAAAGTAAGGTTTTGATCTTGTGAAGCCATAGAAGACAGACATAGCAATGGATGAGATTGTACTCACTGCTTAGTTATAGTCTACAAGGGAAGTCCCACAAACTATGTGCCCTTCATAATACTGATGACAAAGACCATGGCTGCAGAGCTTCCCAAGAAAAGCCAAGCAAGGGCAGCAGGAACTGAAGAGAAGCGCCTGAGCTTAGGAGGCAAACCTTGAAGCTCATAGTTCCCAATGCAAAATGTAGAAAAGATTATCTCATTGTCAAATGGAGTTTTGCACAAAACTTGCCAACTATCATGGCGGCGTCAGGCTCTGTTCACATTGCAGAATGTGACACACTGTCCAATGGTTTTTCTGATCAACTCAGGCAGACTCAGACGTCGACCTACTGTCTGCTCATTCATAGACAGACTAGCAAGAGTAAAGCGGGCTTTATTGCTATCAATTGCTGGCAATATCGTATGCAAAAGCACCCGCCCCCGTCGTGCATGCGATTTCGTGTGATCGCTGCCGCAGCGAACATTATCGCTACGGCAGCGTCACACGCACTTACCTGGTCGGCAACGTCACTGTGACTGCTGAACAATCCCTCCCTCAAGGGGGAGGGATGTTCGGCATCACAGCGACATCACTAAGCGGCCGGCCAATCAAAGCGCAGGGGCGGAGATGAACGGGACGTAACATCCAGCCCACCACCTCCCTTGCGCATTGCGGCATGTAAGGAGACGTTCCTCGCTCCTGCGGTGTCACACACAGTGATGTGTGCTGCCACAGGAACGAGGAACAACATCGATAATCAACCATTACCGATTTTTGGTTTTGGGACGACCTCTCCATGGTGAACGATTTTCACCATTTTTGAGGTCGCTTAAGGTCGCTGGTCAGTGTCACATGCTGTGATATCGTTACTTACTATAGACTGGCTTTTAAAGTTTTGGATTTGCCACACATTTGAAACACAGCACACATTTTAAACCATCTATAAAAATCAACATGATTGTTCTAGACAGAATACAATGAAAAATATTTGGTTTTGTATTAAAAACTTTCATCATGAATACAAATGATGAAAATTAACAGATGATCTAAACGCAAAATAGATGAGAGTGTGTGAGGTAAATCCGGAGATATGACGATAAATCATGATATTCAAGTATGTCAGGAAGCCCTCTCCTGGTGTCACCCCCCCCCTTTCCTTCACACAACTGGTTTAGCAACAAATCCCATGGCCATCTCCTGTGATATGGAGATGAGGTGGTGTGGGAACAATGGACACAGGATGACTCCCTGCCGTGACCCTGTAGTGGGGGCTGCTAGCTAGTTAGCAAGGCTATGGAACTAGCAGACAGAACGACTCCAGTAAAAAATGGTTCATATCTCGCAAGCCATATTTCCGATAAATATGGCAACCATAAAAATGGTGTCTCCGCATGCGGACGATGCCGGCACACCCTTTTTATGGGAGCAGGACATTGGGAAATGCCCCAGGCGTGATATCAGCCAATGGGGAACTGGCAGACAGGTCATGAGTCCCCTCGTTCTGTAGCTAAATTCATAACTGTCACAATGAGAGCATTGGCGTCCGCCTACGACGCTCCCAGGCAAAGTTATGGCCCATATTCCATGTTGTGGATTGTCCATAACTCAAGCCAGGGGTGGAGCAGTGCTCCCTCTGAGGTCACTAAGGTAGGAGGGGACCTGGATTTGCCCAGGTTGATAACCCTACTTCGGCCATTTTCCAGTGTTCTTTTCGCTGGGGGCACGTGTAGGAAACATCTGTGGGAAGGATCCTAGAAACCTGGGTACAGCGCCCCCCTGTGGCCAGACGCAACAAGGTAACTGCTGGAACTGTGTATGCCTGTTTGTAACCCATGCTTTGATTGTAACTGTACTCTGACATATGTATATTCTGTAGATTCCCTATTGTATATATTGTAGTTTCTAGTGTGCTTTAGGCTGATTAAATTATATAATTAATCTTGGGCTGTTCTGTTATCTCGATCTTGAATCCCACGTCTGTGTGTTCGGCTAATAGTTACCGTGAAGCGGTTGGTGGCAGCGAGTTGTGCCAAGGATTATTGTGGGGAGGCCAGTGAGATTCGGGGAGATTTTATATATTCCGCCCGCGGAGGTCGGGGGAATATATACCCTACTCTCACCGGGGACCCTTCAATAATCGGCATAAGTAGTATAGCGGCCTCCTTGCTTATTGTCGGGCAATTCCATAATTGGCCTGACTATAAGAGGGGCGCTAGAGAGCGCGTCACGTGCTCTGTCTGTCGGTCGGGAGGTATAAAGGAGGGGTGACCCCCACTTGTTACCCCCCGATTGTGACGTACTGGTAGCCAGCGCGGGGGATTTCTGAGTGACCCCCCCGGTGGTTTGTGACATATTGGTGGCATAGCGGTGGGATCGAGATAATAGTGTGTGTGAGTGTGAGACCCATACTCCCAGACACTAAAGACTGCCTGCAGCAGCTGTGGCTGCTGGGGTCTTCAGACCAGCTCAACACTAGAGTGTCAGAGTGCAGATACTGTAAGGTGTGTGGAGGCATCAGGTGTCAGTTCTGTGTCAGTGACCAAAAGTCTGCAAGAATGGCTGATGGCACCAGGAGCAGAGCTATGCAACTGGCCAATGCTAAGGCAGGAGCCGAAGAGAGGGAGGACGGTGCTGTGGACAGCAATGAGGAGGTTGCCCACGAGTCCTCCAGGAGCTCGACGCCAGAAAACCGTTCTGCCGAGGACATTGCGCAACCTGGCACTGCTGGACAAGATGAGGAGGAGCTCACCCAAGGTTCCTCAACGAGCCAGATGCCAGCCCTCCGCTCTGAAAGGGACAGTGAATCGCCTAGCTCTGCAGCGTGCCGCAGTTCACCACGTGCCATTCCACCGAGCCTGGGAGGCTCGGATAGCCTTCTTCAAATGGCTATGGCCCTTCTCCAGGCTGGAGACCAGAAGGGCTACAAGGAACTCCTGGCAGAGCGCAGGGCAGAGCGGCAGGCAGCGCGTGACGCTGAGGCTGCGGAGCGGCACGCAGAGCGTGAGGCTGCGGAGCGAGAGCGGCAGGCAGCGCGTGAAGAGCGAGAGCGACAGGCAGACCGTGACTACCAGCTGCAGCTAGCTCAGCTCCGGCCCTCATCAGCCACATGTGACCTTCGAGACACCAAACTTCCAAAGGTCCGTGTTGAGGACTTCCCAGTGCTGGAGAAGGATGGAGACTTGGACTCTTTCTTGACTGCTTTTGAACGGACTTGCTTGCAGCACCATCTGGACAAGGACCAGTGGGCCAAATACCTGACCCCCCGTTTAAGGGGTAAGGCCCTGGATATCCTTGGGGACTTGCCTGCTGAGGCATATCAGGGCTACGACACCATCAAGCGGGCCCTGATCCAACAGTACAACCTCACTCCAGAGTCCTACCGCAAGAAGTTCCGGAGCCTACAGAAGGGACCAAAGGACTCCTGGGCTGACCACCGGCGGGCACTTGCCCGAGCTGCCGACCACTGGACCCAAGGCCTGCAGCTTTCCACCGGACCGGAGATCCTGGACTTGTTCATCACGGAGCAACTCTTGTGGAACTGCCCTGAGGATCTCCGCCAGTTCATCCGAGACCAGAAGCCAAAGGGGTCCACGGCTACAGCTGCCCTTGCCGATGACTACACCAACAACCGGGCCCCTGAGGCCAGGAGAGCGGCCACCAGCAGCACCTGGAGAGGGGGTAAGATGAATTCTGCGACTGCCCCACCTGCCCCTAGACTGCAGGGGGTGTCCCCCTCAACTCCCCTCTCCAGGCCCGTGGCGGAACCAAGACGGTGCCACCAGTGCAACCTACCTGGACACTTCAAGGCCATGTGCCCTCAGCGTCCCAAGGCCCCGGCTCCGTCCCCGTCCCAAGGGCCGCCCAAGGTGTATTGTGTGGGTGGGGGTGGTGGTAGGTCCCTGGACAGCTTCCAACCTGTCACCGTCGGCCGGTCTGTGACCATAGGACTGCGAGACAGCGCCTCGGAGGTGACTCTGGTGCGGCCTGAGATGGTGTCCCCCCAAGACTTGATCCCTGGAAAAACCCTCGCTGTCTCCGGGATTGGAGGCACTGACCCGGCGCTGCCTGTTGCTGACATTTATGTGGACTGGGGCGCAGGGCGGGGGGTGAGGGAGGTGGGGGTAACTGATCGGATCCCTGCAAACGTGCTACTTGGGACAGATTTGGGGCAGATAACCTCCCAGTTTGGGCCCCCCCCAAGGGCTGAACCTTCAGCCAGTACTGACATGACTCCTGACAATGTTAATGTGTTATCTATGAATGATGTAAGGGAGGAGGGAGTGAACTCTGATATTTCTGCTTGCACAGACACCATAGACACACACGCAGCTGCAGCTGTGACAGGAGGGGAGGGGGTCAGAGAAAGGTGTGACAATGCCTCTACAAGTAACCAGCCTGTGAGCTGGGATCTGTTGCCCTCTGCAGGGATAAGCAGAGAGCAGGGTGCTGCAGGGGGAGGACCAGTGTGTGGGGTGGGGGCTACCACAGCAAATGTGGGGTCCCCAGAGATTTCACAGCGGGGTTCTGTTGCTGCAGGAGGGGAACAGGCAGGTGAGATTGGGGCCGGTCCAGGAGCGGAAGTGCTCCCAGGTAAGATCTCGGTGCATGGCTCCCCCACAACCGGGGTGTCAGGAAGCCAGGTAGGTCTGCCTGAACCGGCGACTTGGTCAGGAACGGAGGAGGAGCAGGCACGACCCACGGTCGCAGCGGCTGTGGCCGCTGTCACCCGCAGTGGGAGTGCTGGAAGCCAAGGGGCCTCCCGGAGGTCCGATAGCTCTTCCCCTTCTGACCAAGTGGCAGCCGAGTCAGGTGGAGGCCAGGACACAGGTCCCGGGGTACTGACCGAAGATGTGACAGTCTCGTCGATTCTGGCCACATCTAGTCAGGGGTTTCAGGCAGCGTTAGAAGCTGACGACAGCCTGAAAGCTCTTAAGGAGCAGGCGGCACAGCCTCCCTCGGACTCGGACCCGGAGCGAGTGGTCTGGGACCAAGGACGGCTGTACCGGGCCACGGTCCAGCAGGGTTCACCGGAGGCGTGGCCCAGGGACCGACAGTTGGTGGTACCCTATCCGTTCCGGACGGAGTTGTTGCGGATCGCACATGAGATTCCGATGGCCGGACACCTAGGGATCGCTAAGACCAAGGCCAGGTTAAACCAGCATTTCTACTGGCCAAAAATGGGGGCCGATGTGGCTGCCTACTGCCGTTCGTGTGAAACCTGTCAGAGAGTGGGGAAGGCGGGGCCACACCCCAAAGCCCCACTGGTATCTCTGCCAATCATCGATGAGCCTTTCAGGAGGGTGGCTGTGGATCTGGTCGGCCCGCTGGCCATCCCCAGCAGCTCCGGGAAACGCTTCATACTGACGGTAGTGGACTATGCCACCCGGTACCCAGAAGCAGTGGCCTTGTCGTCCATTCGGGCTGACAAGGTGGCCACCGCATTGCTGGAGATTTTCTCCCGAGTGGGTTTTCCCCAGGAAATGCTCACTGACCGGGGGACCCAATTCATGTCCCAGCTGATGGAGGCCCTCTGTAAGCAAGTCCAGGTGCGACATCTGGTGGCCAGCCCGTACCATCCACAGACTAATGGCCTGTGCGAGCGGTTTAATGGCACCTTAAAGCAGATGCTTAAGATGTTGGTCGACTCCCATGGGCGTGACTGGGAGCGGTATTTCCCACACCTGTTATTTGCTTACCGGGAGGTTCCACAGGCCTCAACAGGATTCTCACCGTTTGAGCTCCTGTACGGGCGACGTGTGCGGGGCCCCCTGGCTCTGGTGAAAGAGGCTTGGGAAGGGGATTTGACCACCCCTGGAGTGTCGGTTATCGAGTATGTCATGCGCTTCCGGGACAAAATGCAGGCCTTGACGCAACTGGTACACGACAATATGGCTCAAGCCCAGGCCGATCAGAAGCGTTGGTACGACCAGAACGCTTGTGAGAGGACCTACCAAGTGGGTCAAAAGGTGTGGGTACTGGTCCCCGTACCACAGGACAAGCTTCAGGCAGCCTGGGAAGGCCCATACCTCGTGTACCAGCAGCTCAACCCTGTAACGTACCTGGTCACCCTGGACCCTGCCCGTGGAAGGCGGAAGCCCTTCCATGTGAACATGATGAAGGCACATCATGAGCGGGAGGCATGTGCGCTCCCCGTGTGCAACCTGCCCGAGGAGGGAGAAGCGGAAACCCTCTTGGATATGCTAGCCCAGGTTAGGGCAGGCGGATCCATTGAGGATGTGGAGGTTGGCCACCAGCTCTTGGAAGACCAACGGTCCCAGCTGTGGGCCACCCTCCTCCCCTTCCGGGGGTTGTTTACCAACCAGCCCGGAAGGACTGACTTGGCTGTCCATCACGTGGACACTGGGGATCATCCCCCGATCCGGCGTTCAGCATATCGGGTCTCCCTGGAGGTGCAGCAACACATGCGCCAGGAGATTGACGAGATGCTGAAGCTGGGGGTGATCCAGGCATCCAACAGCGCTTGGGCCTCGCCTGTAGTCCTCGTCCCTAAGAAGGACCGAACCACTCGGTTCTGCGTGGACTACAGGGGGCTCAATGCGGTCACGGTCGCCGATGCGTACCCAATGCCACGCATCGATGACCTGCTCGATCAGTTGGCCGGGGCTCAGTACCTGACCATCATGGATCTGAGCCGGGGATATTGGCAGATCCCCCTGACTCGCAAGGCCAGGGAACGCTCTGCCTTTATTACCCCATTTGGACTGTACGAGTCCACGGTGATGCCATTCGGGATGAGGAATGCCCCTGCCACTTTCCAGCGGATGGTCAACACCCTGCTCAAGGGACTTGAAGGGTACGCGGCCGCGTACCTGGATGACATTGCCGTCTTCAGTCCCACCTGGGAGGACCACCTAGAGCATCTAGCACAGGTGCTCAGGCGGATCCACCGGGCAGGTTTGACCATCAAGCCGGGAAAGTGTCAGCCGGCCATGAGCGAGGTCCAGTACCTCGGTCACCGGGTAGGTGGGAGAACACTGAAGCCCGAGCCTGAGAAAGTGGAAGCCATCGCATCCTGGCCCACCCCCAGGACCAAGAAGCAGGTGATGTCCTTCTTGGGGACCGCTGGGTACTATAGGAGGTTTGTTCCATGCTATAGTAGCCTGGCAAAGCCCTTGACGGACCTCACCAAGAAGAAGCTGCCCTCTGCAGTCGATTGGACAATGGACTGCGAGACAGCCTTCCGGGCCCTAAAGGACGCCCTGTCCAGCCCGCCCGTGCTACAGGCAGCCGACTTCACGCGGCCGTTTGTAGTACAGACCGACGCCAGTGACTTCGGCCTCGGTGCGGTGCTCAGCCAGGTGGACTCTGCGAGCCAAGAGCACCCAGTCTTGTACCTGAGCCGGAAGCTGTTACCGAGGGAAGTGGCCTATTCCACAATGGAGAAGGAGTGCCTGGCCATAGTGTGGGCCCTGCAGCGTCTGCAACCCTATCTATACGGGCGCCACTTCATCGTGGAGACGGACCACAATCCCCTCAGCTGGTTGCACACCGTCTCTGGGACGAATGGGCGATTGTTGCGATGGAGCCTTGCGCTCCAGCAATACAACTTCACCATTCGCCACAAAAGGGGCCGTGACCACGGTAACGCAGACGGGCTGTCCCGACAAGGAGAGGTCGCGGACGGGCGCACGGGGGAACACCGGAGTGTGCTGCCCCCTAGCGCCCTCAAAAGGGGGGAGGTGTGAGGTAAATCCGGAGATATGACGATAAATCATGATATTCAAGTATGTCAGGAAGCCCTCTCCTGGTGTCACCCCCCCCTTTCCTTCACACAACTGGTTTAGCAACAAATCCCATGGCCATCTCCTGTGATATGGAGATGAGGTGGTGTGGGAACAATGGACACAGGATGACTCCCTGCCGTGACCCTGTAGTGGGGGCTGCTAGCTAGTTAGCAAGGCTATGGAACTAGCAGACAGAACGACTCCAGTAAAAAATGGTTCATATCTCGCAAGCCATATTTCCGATAAATATGGCAACCATAAAAATGGTGTCTCCGCATGCGGACGATGCCGGCACACCCTTTTTATGGGAGCAGGACATTGGGAAATGCCCCAGGCGTGATATCAGCCAATGGGGAACTGGCAGACAGGTCATGAGTCCCCTCGTTCTGTAGCTAAATTCATAACTGTCACAATGAGAGCATTGGCGTCCGCCTACGACGCTCCCAGGCAAAGTTATGGCCCATATTCCATGTTGTGGATTGTCCATAACTCAAGCCAGGGGTGGAGCAGTGCTCCCTCTGAGGTCACTAAGGTAGGAGGGGACCTGGATTTGCCCAGGTTGATAACCCTACTTCGGCCATTTTCCAGTGTTCTTTTCGCTGGGGGCACGTGTAGGAAACATCTGTGGGAAGGATCCTAGAAACCTGGGTACAGCGCCCCCCTGTGGCCAGACGCAACAAGGTAACTGCTGGAACTGTGTATGCCTGTTTGTAACCCATGCTTTGATTGTAACTGTACTCTGACATATGTATATTCTGTAGATTCCCTATTGTATATATTGTAGTTTCTAGTGTGCTTTAGGCTGATTAAATTATATAATTAATCTTGGGCTGTTCTGTTATCTCGATCTTGAATCCCACGTCTGTGTGTTCGGCTAATAGTTACCGTGAAGCGGTTGGTGGCAGCGAGTTGTGCCAAGGATTATTGTGGGGAGGCCAGTGAGATTCGGGGAGATTTTATATATTCCGCCCGCGGAGGTCGGGGGAATATATACCCTACTCTCACCGGGGACCCTTCAATAATCGGCATAAGTAGTATAGCGGCCTCCTTGCTTATTGTCGGGCAATTCCATAATTGGCCTGACTATAAGAGGGGCGCTAGAGAGCGCGTCACGTGCTCTGTCTGTCGGTCGGGAGGTATAAAGGAGGGGTGACCCCCACTTGTTACCCCCCGATTGTGACGTACTGGTAGCCAGCGCGGGGGATTTCTGAGTGACCCCCCCGGTGGTTTGTGACAGAGTGTAAAGTATAAAAATTGAAATGAAAAAGAAGTGATCCGCTCATTACTAGAGGGGACCATCACTTTCTTAGGTGAAATACTTCTATATTCATTGGAAAATATAATGGGCACAAATTATCATGAATATCGAAAGTATAATTAAATGTTATTTTGCCAATTGAAATTTAATTATACAGATTCCGAGTATCATCCGATTACGCCTACAAGTATTTCTTAACATCAAGTGATTGAAAGTCTTGGGTTTGAAAAATCGGACCAAATTTTATATATCAAAAAGTTAACAGTTAATGAAAACAAAAGCAAAACAAAAAAAGCAGCGGACTCTGACATTCACAGCCCTCTGGTGGATGTTTTCAAATAAAGTCTGAATTTATATATATTCAACTTTTTTCTACATAGAAAGTAAAGATCTTACCAATACCTGATTAAAGGGAATCTGTCAGGTGATTTTGCAGTACAATACTAATGTTATCTTTAAATAGGACTTAAGCTGGGTTTACACACTGCAACATCGCAAAGGACATCGCTGTAACGTCACCGGTTTTGTGACGTAACAGCGACCTCCCTAAGTCTCTGCTAAGTCTCTGGTGAGCTGTCAAACAGGCAAACCTGGCCAACAACTCAACAGCGATCCGGACCTGCAGAGCGACCTAGCTGGTTGTTGGGGACGTTGATAAGCAGCCTTTTGAAAGGGAAGTTGCTAACAAAGTCTCTGCAAAGTCTTTCACACACTGAAACTTTCCAGCGATGCTTGCTGCACAGCTGGAAACAAAGGACCTAGGAATGGTCCTGAACGATTTGTAACGATTACAACTTCACAGCAGGGGCCGGGTCGCTGATAGGTTTCACACACTGCAACATCGCAAACAACATCGCTATTGCGTCACAAAACCGGTGACGTTACAGCAATGTCGTTTGAGATGTTGCAGTGTGTAAACCCAGCTTTAAGGAGACCTTTCAGAATCAGTAACTTTTATAGCTGTACATTATCTTGTTATCTTGTTTTCAGCTCTTGAGAATTCAGTGTGACATAGTAGCCAGTCAAGTATATGTAAATACAATTTGCATATTCACTGCTCCCCCCCCACCTCCTAGTGCATTCACTATCACAGATGAGAGGTGGGAGGGAGTATGGGTGGGGGCAGCAGTGCAAATTCAGTTCAGATTTACTATCACTGATGGCAACACAAAGAGATGGAAGGAGGGAGCAGGGAATATGCAGTCTGTATTTACATGTGCTGGACTAGTTTCTACAGTACTTCACACTCAATTCTACAGAGTTAAAAACAAGATAGCAAGATAACAAACAGTTATAAAAGTTAGGGATACTTCTCACATAGCGAGATCGCTAACGAGATTGCTGCTGAGTCACAGGTTTTATGAAGTACCATCTCGCTGTGTGTGACACTAAGCAACGACCTGGCCCCTGCTGTGAAATCGCTGATCGTTACACACTGTTCTGGTTCATTTTTTGGTCGTCGGGCTCCCGTAGAACAGCACGCATCGTTGTGTTTGACACCTTGCCCAACGACCTCGTTCGCGACTCACGTAGGCGTGCATCTTCGTTGTTTTCCGCGCTCTCTTTGTTCCGATTGGTGATCGCTACTGCGTTCGGATTGGCCACTTCCATTCTCTGTTCTGGCTTGTAGACCGCAGTATATTTCAGAGGGCTGAATTCACTTGTCCCGGACCTCGTGTAGCAGCAGATCGTAATACAGTCCATTCTGCATCGGGACTGTAGGATGGACAAGGATGGAGAAGGATGGAAGAGCTATTATGTTGCCTTCTCTAAAGGCAAGGCCGCCCAGTCACAACGCAGTTACGACCACCAATCGGAGCAGAGGGGGTGCGGAAAAGGCAATGTAGATGCACGCCTATGTTACTAATCAAGATTTGAATCGTGCTATGTGACAGGGTCCCAGCGACCGCCATATCGTTGCTGCGTCGTTGGGAAGATCTGACTGTTTGACAGCTCACTAGCAACCCTGTAGCGACGTACCAGTGATCCTGACCAGCCCTATCGTGGTCGGAAAGCTGGTATGTTGTTTAGTGAGACGGTACCCTTAGGCCGGTTTCACACATCCGGCTTTTCGCCGGTTTGCCGGATCCGGCGCTCTCCCATACAGACAATACAGTACAGTGACAGCGCTGTAACTTCCGGGTCACATGCGCCGGTCACATGACAGCACGTGACCGGCGCTTGTTGCGCTGTCACTGTACTGTAGTCCCTGTATGGGAGAGCGCTGGATCCGGCAAACCGGCGAAAAGCCGGATGTGTGAAACCGGCCTTACTGATCCTGAAAGGTCTCCTTAAGCCCTATTTAAAGATAACATTAGTAGTATACTAGAAAATCACCTGACAGATCTCTTTAAAACCGATTCTAACAATATTTGCCATTATTGACCATTTCAAACAATCCCTTCTTTGATTTTCGATACATACTAGAGTACAGATTATGTCCATTGTGTTATGTTATTAAAGAACAGCCCAACATGGTTTAAATAAAAAGATACAGTATACTCTCATGCTGAACACTCCCATTGCTCCTCTTATAACGCTGCCAGGGTTGCCCACCAATCTATAACACCATGGTCCTCAGTCTAGCTGAAACTGAATCTCTCCAAAATGGAACTTCTACTAACCTACCTATACCCGATATTGCAATTTTCAGAAGCCTCCAGCAGTGCACTCGCTGTCTTGGGTTCATATTTGACAGACAACTTTCCTTTATTCCCTTTATTGCATCACTCACTCATGTCACCTGCATCTTAAAAATATATCCAGATTTTGCAACTTTCTCACCTTTCAAACTGCAAAAGCTCTAACTGCTGCTCTTATTCATTCTTGCCTGGACTACTGCAACTCTATTTAGATTGGTCTCCCTCTAACCAAACTTTCTCCAATCCATCCTGAATGCGGCAACCAGGACTGATGCCTCCACTTTGTGACAGTCATTGCACTGGTTACTCATCCATTGCAGAGTACAATATAAATGTATCCTTCTCACCCACAAAGCTCTTCACAGCTCTGCATCTCCCTATATATCCTCCCTCATCACTGGCTATCACCCTACCATGCTCTTTCTTCTCCATCTGGCCTAAGGGGTACTTTGCACGCTGCGACATCGCAAGCCGATGCTGCAATGTCGAGCGCGATAGTCCCCGCCCCTGTCGCAGCAGCGATATCTTGTGATTGCTGGCGTAGCGAACATTATCGCTACGGCATCTTCACATGCACTCACCTGCCCTGGAACGTCGATCTGGCTGGCGTCCCGCCTCCTTCCTAAGGGAACGGGTCGTGTGGCGTCACAGCGACGTCACACGGCAGGCGGCCAATAGCAGCAGAGGGGCGGAGATGAGCAGGATGTAAACATCCCGCCCACCTCCTTCCTTCCGCATTGCAGCCGGGACGCAGGTAGGAGATGTTCCTCGCTCCTGTGGATTCACACACAGCGATGTGTGCGGCCGCAGGAACGAGGAACAACATCGTACCTGTCGCTGCACCGGCATTATGGAAATGTCGGACCCTACACCGATGATACGATAATGACGCTTTTGCGCTCGTTAATCGTATCAAAAAGAATTTGCACACTACGATATTGACTGCGACGCCGGATGTGCGTCACTTTCGATTTGACCCCACCGACATCACACCTGCGATGTGGTAGTGTGCAAAGCCCGCCTAAGACTCCATAACCTGAACATCCCACTTCTGCTTCCAAGACTTCTCTGCTGCGTCAGTTTTCTGGAATGCACTTCCCCAGACAATCAGATTAATACCTAGCCCCCTCATTTTAAAGCATGCTTTAAAAACCACATCTCTTTAGACAGGCCTATCAATTTAAATCACTAATCTAACTTTTCCCTATTGGCCCTTTCTAATTTTTCCTTAGAATCTAGTCCCTCCTATTTATCTGTCTTCACATCCTCCATGTACTCGATAGCATCCGTATTTATTAAAACTTGAACAAAGGACCGGCACTCCAAATCTTCTGGAATTTTTTATACTTTATTCCACATCATAAGTATACAGGCGTAAATAACGCGTTTCGGCAAATAGTGAGCTTTTTTTTATTAAAATGATGGATGGACCATACCGGACAACCACTTTCTATTGTGTTCCCCCAATTTCCTTATAAATTGTAGCTGGAACCTCACTCCTCCTGTAAATGTTGAATAAAGCTGGCTTTACACGCTGCGACATCGCTAATGCGGAGTCGTTGGGGTCACGGATTTTGTGACGCACATCCGGCCGCATTAGCGATGCCGTTGCGTGTGACACCGATAAGTGATTTTGCATCGTTGCAAAACCGTGCAAAATCGCTAATCGGCGACACGGGGGTCCATTCTCAAAAATCGTTACTGCAGCAGTAACGAGGTTGTTCCTCGTTCCTGCGGCAGCACACATCGCTGCGTGTGACGCCGCAGGAGCGAGGAAGCTCTCCCTACCTGCCTCCCGGCCGCTATGAGGAAGGAAGGAGGTGGGCGGGATGTTACGTCCCGCTCATCTCCGCCCCTCCGCTGCTATTGGGCGGCGGTTCAGTGACGTCGCTGTGACGCTGCACGGACCGCCCCCTTAGAAAGGAGGCGGTTCGCCCGTCACAGCGACGTCGCCGGACAGGTAAGTATGTGTGACGGCTGTTGTGCGGCACGGGCAGCGATTTGCCCGTGTCGCGCAACAGATGGGGGCGGGTACCCACACTAGCGATATCGGGACCGATATCGCAGTGTGTAAAGTAGCCTTTAGGCTACTTTCTAGTGTCTTTATTGTCTGTGCATGTCCCAGCTCAATTGTAAATTACTGCAGAATATGCTGCAGAATTATTATTATTAATAATAATAATATTAATCTTCAACGGGGACATCAGGAGACTGCGGCGCTGTTCACCTGTGCAGGCATTGATTGGGTGCACACTTCCACCAGACCAGAAACTCGGAAACTTGGAAGTATGAGAAGAGCAATATGGGATTTTCTAACTTATGTTTATGACCACCATTTCATTTTTATCCCCGACATAAAAAAACCCCTAAATTTGATTAGTTGGTATAGGGTATGTGCGACGTTTTGCTAATGTCAAATTTCTATAAAATTCCATATGCTGTATTTCTCTAGAAATCAATCTATCGGGCCTATGTTGCCTTGAACATCTCCAATGGTGACTTTATGATATGTATTATTTTTATTGACTAAATTGATTCTATTTTTTCCATACTATGTAACTCTCATGTCTCAGAAGGTATATTTACCATAAGTTGCTTCGACGACTAAAGGGTACTTTACACGCTGTGACATCGCTAACGATATATCGTCGGGGTCACGGTGTTTGTGACGCACATCCGGCGTCATTAGCGACATCGCAGCATGTAACACCTCTGAGCGACCTAAAACGGTCACAAAAGAGGTAAAAATCGTTGGTATTGGAGAGGTCGCTCCAAAACCAAAAATCGTTGACAGGTGAGTAGCAAGGTTATTTGTCGTTCCTGCGGCAGCACATATCGGTACGTGTGACACCGCAGGAACGAGGAAACTCCCCGTACCTGCGTCCCGCCGGCAATGAAGAAGGAAGGAGGTGGTCGGGATCTTCCGCCTGCTCATCTCCACCCCTCCTCTGCTATTGGGCGGCCGCTTAGTGACGCGGCAGTGACGTCGCTATGATGCCGAACGCACCTCCCCCTTGAAGGAGGGATTGTTCGGCAGTCACAGCGACGTCGCTGAACAGGTATGTGTGTGTGATGCTACCGTAGCGATAATGTTCGCTATGGCAGCGATCACCCCATATCGCACACACGACGGGGGCGGGTGCTATTTTCCCGACATCACCAGCAAACGCTAGCGATGTCGCAACATGTAAAGCACCCTTTACTCTTTCACTATCTCCAGTTTTGGAAAACAGGAATTGCAATATTTCCTAATAAAAATAAATTATGCCAACCTATGAAAACAATAATAACCAAGAGTAACAACATTTGCATGGTGAGCATCCAAATTGGTGATAGACCATATGTGATAACCTATAAACATGCAAAGAGTAATGGACCCGGGAAAATCACCCCCCTCCCTGACGAAGGCTCTCCAGCCAAAACGGACGTTGGGGCGGACGCCATTCCTATAGGTTTACCCTGGTTGTTTCACATAGGTGAGCGTGCAGTATAATTTGCTACCCTGACGAAGGCTCTCCAGCCGAAACGGACGTTGGGGTGGACGCCATTCTTATAGGTTTACCCTGGTTGTTTCACATAGGTGAGCGTGCAGTATATTTCGCCCCCCCCCCGACGAAGGCTCTCCAGCCGAAACGGACGTTGAGGCGGTCTCCATTCCAAACAGTTTACCCTGGTTGTTTCACATAGGTGAGTGTGCAGCATATTATGGTTCTATTTATACAATTAACTTTATTATTTTGTTGACCTGTCATCATCTCTTCCTATGTGAGTGCACGGCCGATTTACATTTCGGGGGTGATTACTTCTTGTCTAGCACTGTTGCTATTTATATTCTGGGTTTACCCTCTGGAATGGTGCCCCCTTTGTTTGTGTCACTTGCCACCATTGTTCACTTGCTTAGTAAAGTTTATCACTTGATTAATTATGCATTTTTCCTTTTCTGGCTCAACCTATAAAAAGTATAATTTAATATGCAAATAATCTGGAAAAATAGTCTTTCTAAACTGATCTAGTGAATCATTATGGAAAACAGATATAAATTATTTTTCATATGTAGAAAAATATTTTTTATATAATATTTGTTCCTGTTATTTGTGGAATAACTACCCCCCCCTCCACCAACCATCGTGTTCTACTGACCTTTCTGATGCTTTGTCGCTAATGTCTTTTTTACTCTTGGTTGGGCTTCTGTGACAGATCAAATGGTTTCTTTATGCAGACAGTGAGATAAATCGAGATCATGTATTCATCGCCATCAGTGAGTCCTCTTCATCAGTTCTGGCTCTTCCATAAAATACACTTGATCTAATCAAAAACAGATCATATTCCTTCAAAGTACTGTCGTTAATGAGTTCCCTCACGCCCTCCCTAGATTAAAAAAAAAAATAAAAAATAAAAAAAAAATCTAACAATTTAATTAAAAAGATACATATGTTCAGGGGAAAAAAAAGCGCAAAATGTCCAAATGTGTAAATATAAATTTTACACGTTCAAGCACATAAATTACTAAAATGCTCAGAAAAATTCCGCATCAGATCAGAATATGAAAAGGATTTATGTGATTGAGACAGATTTTAATTGATTATCTGGGTGTTTGGAAGTGCAGATCAGAAGATTAATATTTGGCAAAATAAATCAAAAAGAAATTCTATTCTCTATTTTGTTTCCGTTTGGAATGATACGGGATTTTTTTTTTCCTTTTACCAAGGGCCATATTTAGTGAGCGATGCTTCTATATAAAAGATGAACCCTGTCAGCACTGACAACATTGTTTGGTTGGTTGAAGAAATGGTTTGGAACCATAATAAACTCTCGCACAAGCTGTCCGGGATTGCAATTCTATTTGGTGTATTTTCAGGTCATTTTAACACATATTGATACTTATCTCCAGACTAAAATTTATTTCAGAACATGCCATGCTCAATGATAGGTTCAAATGGTCTGACCATCGAAAATGCTTGGTTAGATTTGGACTAACTCATCAAATGTTTGAGTTTGACAGCCTTTGACTCTGTATTTTAACCATATTTGACCCATGAGGTGGCCGTTTACCGTAACGGGACCTAAAATGGTAAGCTTTCCACTTGTGTGACAAACTTTTCCATATGTAAATAGCCTCTTCAGAGAGGAAGAGGTCTCGATCTTTAGTACGACCTATTGGGTGTAGGAATCCTAAAAGTCAATACTGACCCTTTAACAAGCCTTGGCTTATCACTTAGGCTCCTTTCACACAGCGTTCTGACCTGCGTTCAGTGGTCCCGTCTGAATCCCTTGCAATGCAGATTTCGGACACATGCGCCGACGGGGCCATTGACTATCATGGTGCAGACGGAGTCACCGTGTGCTCTGTCGTGCACTATTTACGGGTGTATATGCCTTCCCTCGCCAGAGACCCAGACGCAGTCTACTATGTCTGGGTGTCCGTCGCCGGAGAGCGTATACTCCTGAAAATGGTGCACGACAGAGCACACGGTGACCCAGTCTGCATCATTATAGTCAACGGCCCCGTCAGCGCACGCATCTGAAACCAGTTTTGCGGGGGATTCAGACTGAAGCCTCGACGGGACCACTGAACTTAAGTCAGAACGCAATGTGAAAGCGGCCTTAGGGATAAAAAAAAAACAGAATCTCAATTTGCAGACTTGTTTCTGGGTATTGCCACTCCTCAGAGCAACGCAAGAGGTCGGATTTGGCTGGGGCGTAAAGGGTAATGTTTCTCCTTTCATTGACAGTGAAGGAGGCTTATAAGATATGCAATGCTCTTGTCGGAAATTAAATATGCAAATTGCCTCTTCAGCGTGGAGGAGGACTTGAACTCTAGTATTAATTATTATTATAGTGCCACCTACTGGAAGTAGCAATCTTAAAAGGCAAAATCAATCCTTGCCATATGACTTAGGATAAAAGCCAAACCGGAATCACATTTTGCAGACACGTGTTTCATTAGAATTATAGAATGTTAAAGTTGGAAGGGACCTTCTGGGTCATCTGGTCCAACCCTGTCCTCAAAGTAGGATTCACTAAATCATCCCACACAGATGTCTGTCCAGTCTCTTTTTGAAGACTTCCATTGAAGGGGAACTCACTATCTCATGTGGGAGCCTGTTCCACTCGTTGATCACCCTCACTGTTAAAAAGTTTTATCTAATATCTAATTTGTGTCTCCTTCTATTCAGTTCCATCCCATTGCTTCTAGTCTTTCCTTATAGAAATGAGAATAGGGCTGATCCCTCTACAGTGTGACAGCCCTTGAGATATTTGTAGACGGGTATGAAGACTTATTTTTTGCACGCTAAACATTCCCAAATTCTGTAACCGCTTTTCATAGTTCATGGTTTGCAGACTGGTCACCACCCTGGGTGTTGCTCCTCCTCAGTGCAAAGCATGAGATCTGATTTGGCTCTCTGAGAGGTTTCTGACTTTTCCAGGGTTCCTGTTTCATTTCTAACAATAGATCAATCATGCCGAACCATGAGAACTATTGTTCTAAAGCTATCTCTATGGCACTATACCAGTCCAAAAGTTGTAAACCTAAATCCATTTACCCTGCACCACCGTTTGTATAACTCTTATGCGGGCGTCACACGGGATGATAAATCGTGCGATCGCATAAGCAATCGCACCCGCCCCCGTCGTTTGTGCGTCAAGGGCAATTTGTTGCCCGTGGCGAACAAAGTCGTTTACCCCCGTCACACGTACTTACCTGCCGGACGACCTCGCTGTGGGCGGCGAACATCCTCTTCCTGAAGGGGGAGGGATGTTCGGCGTCACAGCGACGTCACACAGCCACCGGCCAATAGAAGTGGAGGGGTGGAGATGAGCGTGACGTAACATCCCGCCCACCTCCTTCCTTCCGCATTGCCGGCGGCCGCAGGTAAGCTGTGTTCATCGTTCCCGGGGTGTCACACGGAGCGATGTGTGCTGCCACGGGAACAACGAACAACCGGAGCACAGAAAGAGGAACAACTTTTTGAAAATGAACGACGTGTCAACGAGCAACGATAAGGTGAGTATTTTTGCTCGTTCACAGTTGTTCCGAGGTGTCACACGCTACAATATGTGCGTCACTAACGACGTGACCCCGACGACATTTCGCCCGATATATCGTACCGTGTGACGCCCGCATTAGACTTAATTTTTCCAAGGGTTCAACAAAGTTGTCCACTTTAGACAGTTAATGTGAATTATAAGTGATGGAAATCTACTTAAAAGGTATAAATAAACGGAACTTCAAGCCTGAGACAGTATAATACAAAATTTTAAGAGTGGATTCAAAATGTTCATAAATGGTGGCAGAAATGCCCTACTAGGCTTTACACCTCACATACATGTGTTCTGTGGTCATCTGGCCAGCACGTGATTTGTCCATTTCCAATTGAACTCCTTGAGTAATAGGAGCAAACTGTCACGATTCCTATGTGCAGAACATTCTGTATTGTTCTTCTGTGCTCTTGTAACGCCTGCCTGGATCCACAGACTCAGACGGGCTGTAATGGACAGGCTAGAGGGAAGCCACTCGCCAAGCAGGACCTCTAGAACCCTTTAACCCCTATACAGGGATTTGGAATTACACAGGTCCCTGGAGATCACTACCTGTGGAAGGCTGCAGTCTGAGAGAGTAGTCGTCAGGCAGGGTCAAACCAGGAATTGCGGAACAGGGACAGAATCGGCAGGCAAGGACATAATCAGAAACAAGCAGAGGTCAAAACCGGATCGGGCAGCGAAGTACAAAAACAGCAGGCAGGAGGGTAGTCAGGAAACAAGCGGTAATCAGCACACGAAATAACAGAACAGGACAAAACAGCAGCCAGAATTTTCAGAACTATCTCTGGTAGAGGTCAGCAGACAGGAGGGGCATTAAAAAGGGTGTGGTGTCTTCCCATTGGCTGTAGCTGAATAATGGTACTTCAGCTGGGAGACACCCACCACCCACAGTCAGCCAGTGGCACTGCAGATCCCCAGGCAACCCAGATCAGTGGATGAGTGGAGCCTGCGCCCACCGGCGCCGCTGACATAGACTCGTCTCCCATCACCAGCACTATCCACGGCAGGAACACGGCATCGCCTGGTGATTGGAGTAGAAGTTGATGGAGCGGACTCCGGTGGTGACGTAACAGCTCCCCTGTGGAGCTGGTATATTATATTGCTCGTTTTGCAGGATGAATGCTCTGTTGATGGTTTCAAAGCACTGGGGTCCATGCTGGTCTGGGAGGTGCTCATGCAGATGCTTCTTGTTCCCAGTGATTGCTCTCTTTCTTCAGGGAGCGTGTTAGCTCAGGACGCCGCCAGTTGTACTTCCTGGTTTTCAGTTGTACTGTTGGCTCCTGTGGTGCTCAGTGTTCAGATATTGGTTTCTTGACTCCGGACTGTTGTTGACCCGTCTCTGCCTGTCTCCTCCTGTTTCTGTTGTGATTTCTGACCTCGGACTTCCTCCTGACCATGTCCCTGTATTTTGGTACATACTCTCCTGGAACCCTGACCTTCGGCATGTACTTTGACCTTGTCTCTGTCTGCCCCCAGTCTACCTCTCGGCCTGTCCAACTACCTCTCCATTTACTGCATGCAAGTAATGTCCAGCGCCACCTAGTGACAGTCATCACACAGACGAAATTCAGTGCATTGTTCTTCCTTGATAAATTGCTTCTAATTTCCAGTTATTAATTGAATAACCTACATACGATAATGATCACGGTGTGCACTATAATAGACGTTCTAACTTTTCATGGGGAAGAGTTTCATAAAATTCACTTAATTTTCACCTTTTTCGAAGGCTGACATATACTGCTCATAATGAATATTTTTCCCTGCTGAATTGAGAGGAAAAAAAAAATATAATGCATTGCCAATCGTCATTAAAAAGGATCAGGTTTTAGGGTGCAACTTATTTTAAGCTTAACCCGGAAGGCGGCCTTCCTTTACGATAAAACGTATACTTAGCTAATTTTGATCTACCCTTTATTGGGATCTCATAAATATAATAGCAGAGTGTTTCTAAGGTATAATTAAAGGTTTACCTAGATTTATGAGACTTTATCATTATCAATAAGGTTAAGGAAACCTAAGGGGAGACATTTCAGGCATGTTTAAGAGTGTACGAGGATTCTGCTCAGCACTTTTCAGCAACGCTCAGGATATCATTAAATCACTTTGGAAGCTGCCTGCAATTCTTCATTGCTATCCACTACAGTGGACATTACAAGATAGGTAACATTTAACACCGTGGCCAAACCGTGCAGCTTTTAAACATTAACCCGTAAATGGCTCACAGAAGCTCTTAGGATTTGTCAGCGGTAGAAATACACAGTACTGAAACGTCAATATTACGACAGGAGCGAATTGCTTGTACGTAATGTAAAAGTATCAATAAAATATAGACTGGACGGTTGTTGTGTACTAAAGTACATAAATTTACAGAAGGTACAATGGCTACGTAAACGTCTATACCGGTTATATGTACATATAGGCATATAAATATCCTCACGTGTGTATATAATACGCAAAAATGAAATGTAAAAAACTATTTCATTATAATGGCAACTGTCATGGGTGGGACTTGACTTTCACAAGAGACAAATTGAGAGGGCAAGGTCAGAGATTAACCAAAATGGCATATTCGGTGGAGTGTTCCCAATATATTGCATGTCTTGTTGGTGTTCACAGTAGAAGGCAGGACTTGTGGGGTATTCCTTATACAGCAGGTTTTAGTGGGTGTTCCTGGTACATGGTAGGATTTGTGAGGTGCTCTCAATATTTGGCAGGTCTTGTAGGGGTCTTCCTGGTATATGGGAGGATTTGTTGGGTGTTCCCAGCATACTGCAGGTCTTCTGAGCAGTGGCAGAACAATCGTGGACAATCGTGGTTGCAGGGATCACAACCGGGCCCAGGGGTGCAGAGGGCCTACCACCCCCAACCCATGCTTCAGCTGGATGTGTGTCCAAGGCCGCACATTGAATTGGAATGCATTGCGGAGCACAGACCCATTGGGGCCCTGCACTGCAATACACGCTGCCGGACAAAGAGAAGTCGTCAGCTTTCAGCGGTGTCCCAGTGACTGCGGCGGCGCATGACAATTATGTCATTTGTTGCCATAGCACAGACGCTAATAAAAGCTGGCTATAGAGGAGGACGTCATGTAAAGTAGGAGCTGAGGAAAATGAGCACAGTATATACCAGGAGGGGGACAGTATATACCAAGAGGGACCCAGGAGAGGAACATATATACCAGATGGGGATAGTATATCCCAGGAGGGGCCCAGGAGAGGAACATATTTACCAGGAAGGGGACAGTATATACTAGGAGAGGGACACAATATACTAGAATGGGCACAGGAGAGGGACATATATAGCAATAGGGGGACAGTATATACCAGGATGGGGAAAATATTTAGTAGGATGGGGACATACCAGGATGAGGGGCATATATACCAGAATGGGGAGCATAGGATGGGGGACATACCAGGATGGAGGGCATTTATACCAGGATGGGGAACATATATACCAGGATGGGGGACATATTTACCAGAAAGAAGCTCAGGATGGGGGACATATTTACCAGGAAGGAGGCCAGGATGGGGGACATTACGACATAAAGGGGGCCATTACTACATAATGGGGTGGAGGGCAATTCATATGTCTTTATTGGAATTAGAACGCTAAATGTATACAGTACATCTGGCCAACATGCATGGATAAGGGGGGGGACCAGGTCCAAATTTTGTACCAGGGCCCATCAAAGTCTAGTTAAGCCACTGCTTCTGTGGGTGTTCCTGTTATATGGCAGGATTTGTTGGGTATTCCCAGTATACTGCAGGTCTTGTGGGATGTTATCGGTATAAAGCAGCTCTTGTTGGGTGTTCACAGTAGATGGCAGGACTTGTGGAGTGTTTCCACTATACAGCAGGTTTTAGTGGGTGTTCCTGGTATATGGTAGGATTTGTAAGGTGTGGCAGGTCTCAGTATGTGGCAGGTCTTCTAGGGGAGGTTCCTGTTATATTGCAGGACCTTCTAGGTATTCCCAGTATCTGCCACATCTTGTCAGGTATTCCCGGCATAGGACAGGTCTTGTGAAATGTACCGGTGATACGGGAGCTCTTAAGTGGCGTTCCCAGTATACTGCAGGTCTTGGGAGATGTTTTCTGTATACAGCAGTTCTTGTTGGGTGCTCGCTGTAAATGGCAGGGCTTGTGGGATGTTCCCATTATATAGCAGGTCTTGTTGGATGTTCTTATTATATGGCAGGATTCGTTGCGTTCTCAGTATGTGGCAAGTCTTTTGGAGTGTTCCTGGTAAACGACAGATGTTGTGAAGTGTTCATGATACAAGGGGGTTTGCAAGGGGAGTAGAATCTTTCCCATCTTACTCAATTCTACAAAGAAGGGACTGTAGCAGAAATTACTGAACATATTAATTCTGGCTAAAAGTGTAATAAGTAGATCATTGCAGCTTTTGTTAATGATACTGCATAGTCACAAACGAGTTAGAGTAATGACTTCTGTTCACCACTGACAGTGCTTGCAATGGGAATAGGTTCAATATAAATAGACCATAGACCAATGGAAAAACGTGGGCCGGTGTCAAACGGAGTTTTGCACCAACTTTGCTGACTGTCATGGCGGCACTGGGCGCGGTTCAGATTGCAGATTCTGACACTCCACCCGATTGTTTCTCTGATGTCTAGGATCTACACAGGCAGACTCAGGTGTTGACCTGCTGTGTGCTTATTCGTAGGCAGGCTAGCAAGAGTTAATCTCTTTTTGTCTTCTTGCTCATTTTTTACATGTTGTGGAAAGGCTTATCACATCTGCTCCCCTCCTATGTATGCTGGTTTTAACCTTCCACTCATGCCAGCTATAGTTTATTCTAGGTTGGTCTGTGAGGTGTGGTGTCCCAGAGTTACTGGTGAAAGTTTGCTTGGTGCGGTTGTGGAGTTTACCTTGTTGTTTTGTAGCTTCCTTCCTGCTCTTGTTTTTTCTCCTAAACCTCTTACTGTCTTTACCTCTGTGTGTGTGGCGTGACAGAGTTTTGGTTTTCCCTTGTCTGTCTTTATCTGTGGGTTTCATCAAACTCCTGTCCTATCCCTCCTTGGGGGTAGGGGGAATCAGATCAGGACTGGTCAGGAGCAGGGCCAGGAAGGACACTCAGGCCTTTTCACTATCAGAATTATCCCTGAGATTAGGAATAGCATGGACCCCCCCCCCCCCAGCTTGAGGGACAGCTTAGGAGCCCGGCTCCTCACTATCCCATAGTCATCATGACAGCCAGTCTGATTAATCTTTTTACTATATGTTGAAGGCATGGGAAAGAGATGACATTAGGATGCAATATGAGCAATTGTATGAACAATTCTCTCCTTTGGCACTGTAGCTCCCAGTCCCAGCGCAGTATCCCCACACCCAGCACCCAGGTCCCAGCAGGAGTGCCTTCCCTCTCACCTGCCCAGTCCCAGCGCGGTACTCCTGAACACTCCCAGCCTCCAGCGGTGGTGTCCTTCCTGTCACTTGCCCGGCGGCTCAATTCACTCCTATCCTGGCCCCGGGGTCTGTTGCTGCCTCCTTCTGGTTCCAGGCCATGCGCAGCACTTCTATAAGCACCTGCAGGGTGCATGCGCGGTCACACCCCCTTTCTTAAAGGGCTGGAGTCCCATTACCTGGAAGTTATACCGAGGTTACTTGTTTTATTAAAGGTATTTTAGAATGTCTCCCCTTACAAGATGTGCCTGAGCAATGTTGCCTATTAGTGTGTTGCTAGTTCTCAGGTCCCTGTGGACTACTGTGTCTAGTTCTGCTATTGTGTCCTAGTACCAATCCTGTGTTTCTAATCGGTGTCACATCCTAGTGCCTGTTCTCTACCACCACCTCTGTGCTGCCATGTCTGAGCCACTACCTCCATGCTGCCACGTTTGAGCCACCACCTCTGTGCTGCCATGTCTGAGCCACTACCTCCATGCTGCCACGTTTGAGCCACCACCTCTGTGCTGCCATGTCTGAGCCACTACCTCCATGCTGCCACGTTTGAGCCACCACCTCTGTGCTGCCATGTCTGAGCCACTACCTCCATGCTGCCACATTTGAGCCACCACCTCTGTGCTGCCATGTCTGAGCCACTACCTCCATGCTGCCACGTTTGAGCCACCACGCCTGTGCTGCCATGTCTGAGCCACTACCTCCATGCTGCCACGTTTGAGCCACCACCTCTGTGCTGCCATGTCTGAGCCACTACCTCTATGCTGCTAAGTCCGAGTTACCATCCCCGTGCTACCACATCCGAACACACCTGCACCGGATATTAAGGGGTACTTTGCACACTATGACATAGCAAGCCAATGCTACGATGCCGAACGTGATAGTCCCCGCCCCCGTCGCAGCAGCGATATCTTGTGATTGCTGCTGTAGCGAACATTATCGCTACGGCAGCTTCACATGCACTTACCTGCCCTGCGACGTCGCTCTGGCCGGCAAACCGCCTCCTTCCTAAGGGGGCGGGTCGTGTGGCGTGACAGTGACGTCACATGGCAGGCGGCCAATAGGAGCAGAGGGGCGGAGATGAACGATACGTAAACATCCCGCCCACCTCCTTCCTTCCGCATTGCAGCCGGGATGCAGGTAGGAGATGTTCCTCGCTCCTGCGACTTCACACACAGAGATGTGTGCTGCCTGCTGGAACGAGGAACAACATCGTACTGTCGCTGCTGCGAAATTATGGAAATGTCGGACCCTACACCGATCATACGATAACGACGCTTTTGCGCTCGTTAATCGTATGTAAAAGGATTCACATACTGCTATGTCGACAGCGACGCCGGATGTGCGTCACTTTCGATTTGACCCCACCGACATCGCACCTGCGATGTCGTAGTGTGCTGAGTACCCCTAAGAGACTATACCAGTCCATAAGAGCCAATCAGCTCTGGTTCCTGGTAGTCGTGCATTTAGGCCCCCTGTTGCTGTGCCAGACAGCCCTGTATAGGGGTTTGCTACTGGTTGCTCCTTTCGGGAAGTCTGGTGTACGGCCTAGTGGGTCAACAGCTGGACGCTCGTCGCCCCTCGGCACTTTAGTAGCCAGGGCCTGTCCAACCTTGTAAGCAATTCCTGGTGGTCTGTTCATAGCCCACAAGCTTAGAAGTAATTATTATTGTGCCACTTTCACTTTATCTATAACCAGTATTAAATTATAGTTTAAAAATAATCCAACCTGCTATGCCCGGCCCGCTAACGTGAATTAGCACAAAATAATAAGACATGTTGCATTAATATATAGATACATAATGAAATACTAGCTAAGATACAGCTGCATGTCTGCGCCACGGCACAAAAATCAAATTAGCTGTACAATACCAAGCTAATAAGTTGCACATGAATTAAGACTAGATATGGTATTCTCCAATTTATTTACAAGCATCTGGCTTGTCCAAGACTTATATATAAAGAGGCAGAAAAGGTCAGCCATATACTGTGTGGTGTGGTTTTAATTAGAAGGATTTCCAGCATCAACAAGAAACATCTTGTCTACCTCCACAACGGCTTGACAGCTCAGCTTGGCGTAGCTGCTTAATAAAGTTCTTCGTGTGGAAATGGATCAGCGCACTTTAGACGTAATCCCGCGCAACTCAAAACTTTGCATATTAATTGAACATAGCAGGTTAACGGACACTTCAGCCACATCCAGTCCAAATTTTACTAATCCATTAGGAGATGCGATTTTAATTACAGCCGGTCTTCTGATGGATATAAAATGACGTCCTTGACGGTATATATTTTTTTCTTCCTTTTCTTATTGAATCAAAATACGCGGCAAGGTGTCAGTAATAAAGCGATAAAAGGTAATTTTGTACGTTAACGAACAATTGCTTTAATTTAATACCCATTAAAGTATAATACCCAGATGTAGCTGGAATACGGGGTTTGTTAAATACTGCTAAGTGGCTCCGCGCACTCGCTTCCTTAAGAGTGTGAAACGGCACGGATATAAAGTCACATGTCCAATCGCTGTCATCTCTTTACCTTAATGAGGAGCAAGAGATATTAACTAGTATATCTTTACTCCCCTTCATTATGGAACGTCTACATACACTTGAATTAGTAGTGCAGTTGACAAGGAGGTGACACCGCCTGACTTATTTTTTAAATTGCTAAATTTTATCACTCTGTTCTACAGATTGTTAAAGTATTTATAGAATAATATTATGCAGCCGGTATGATCTACCATTAAGGGGAATTCAGTCACATTAAATGACATGATCAAGCTGTTTAAAAAAAGAAATGACCTGAGACTGCCAGAAAAATACAACACCATCATTGTCATTTATTTTAATTTTCAGACATGACACTGGAAGAGGAAGTATGGATTGTACGGCGGCGGTTGGAGCACCAACAACGATGCCAAGTTTTTTTTTTCTTTCTTTCTTCCAGTGTTTTTGTAATAAATAATGTATCTATTATAAGACAGCTGTTTTGTACGAAAGAGAAAACTGAGGCTATTTTTATTTCGCGTAGAGAGAAATATGTTATACGGGTTGCATGTATGTGAGTTTAAGGGTGTATTTAGCACAAAGACTAGCTTTTAGGACTTGTCCAAGTCCAATAGGACTCTCTCCAGCAGTTGACTAGATAGAAAATTGGAGCCTGCATGGTCTCTTTTAGGTGCTGTTGACAACCTCATCACTTTTTGTAAATCAAGTATATTTTTACTGCCAATGAAGACTACATCCCTACACATTAAAGGTGGACCAAACCAGCCTGAAATGAGATTTCTCTTTACAGAGGTCCCAAAGCAAATATAGACTGCGTCATCAGTATGTTTTTACTGTCTGCCTCTACAGGAAGTTTTTATGGCACGCCTCTTCAGTATGTTTGTATTGCCTGCCTCTACAGTAAGTTTTTATCGCATGCCTCTACAGTATGTTTGTAATGCTTGCCTCTACAGAAAGTTTTTATGGTATGCCTCTTCAGTATGTTTGTACTGCCTGCCTCTACAGTAAGTTTTTATGGCATGCCTCTTCAGTATGTTTGTACTGCCTGCCTCTACAGTAAGTTTTTATCGCATACCTCTACAGTATGTTTGTAATGCTTGCCTCTACAGTAAGTTTTTATGGTATGCCTCTACAGTATGTTTGTATTGCCTGCCTCTACAGTAAGTTTTTATGGTATGCCTCTTCAGTATGTTTGTATTGCCTGCCTCTACAGTAAGTTTTTATAATAAGTACAGTTTGGAATTTTTAGTGCCTAAATGCACATTTAGTGCTGGCTTTTTGTTTTTCTTCATTGAATTGGTCAGTGGCTGACCCCCCCCCCTTGCTATGCACCCCAATTTGGGATGTATTCCATCTGTCTAGATTTTGGCGGTTGGTGACTGTTCACATTGTCATCAGGCCTTGTCCACAGGCTATTTACTTCATGCAGCATTTGCTTGGACCTGTCCCACCCACAGCCATGACTCAGTCATGGGTACGGGATTGAAATAGACCAGGTGAGTGCTGCTAAGAGCAGTTCTACTATTCATATGTGAGGCCGTATGGCACATTTTATAAAAATATTTTAGTGTAGGACTGCCTCAAATGAGATTTGCCGTGACGTGGCGAGGCAGCTCAAGAAATTGCAATTTTTTGCCAAAAATCTCAAAAATTTTCATAATAAGTACAGTTTGGAATTTTTAGTGCCTAAATGCACATTTAGTGCTGGCTTTTTGTTTTTCTTCATTGAATTGGTCAGTGGCTGACCCCCCCCCTTGCTATGCACCCCAATTTGGGATGTATTCCATCTGTCTAGATTTTGGCGGTTGGTGACTGTTCACATTGTCATCAGGCCTTGTCCACAGGCTATTTACTTCATGCAGCATTTGCTTGGACCTGTCCCACCCACAGCCATGACTCAGTCATGGGTACGGGATTGAAATAGACCAGGTGAGTGCTGCTAAGAGCAGTTCTACTATTCATATGTGAGGCCGTATGGCACATTTTATAAAAATATTTTAGTGTAGGACTGCCTCAAATGAGATTTGCCGTGACGTGGCGAGGCAGCTCAAGAAATTGCAATTTTTTGCCAAAAATCTCAAAACATTTTTTATAATAAGTACAGTTTGGAATGTTTAGTGCTGTAGTGCACATTTGGTGCTGGCTTTTTGTTTTTTCTTCATTGAATTGGTCGGTGGTTGACCTCCACCTTGCTATGCACCCCAATTTGGGATGTATTCCATCTGTCTGGATTTTGGCGGTTGGTGACTGTTCACATTAAGTCATCAGGCTTTGTCCACAGGCTATTTACTTCATGCAGCATTTGCTTGGACCTGTCCCGCCCACAGCCATGACTCAGTCATGGGTACGGGATTGAAATAGACCAGGTGAGTGCTGCTAAGAGCAGTTCTACTATTCATATGTGAGGCCGTATGGCACATTTTATAAAAATATTTTAGTGTAGGACTGCTTCAAATGAGATTTGCCGTGACGTGGCGAAGCAGCTCAAGAAATTGCAATTTTTTGCCAAAAATCTCAAAACATTTTTTATAATAAGTACAGTTTGGAATGTTTAGTGCTGTAGTGCACATTTGGTGCTGGCTTTTTGTTTTTTCTTCATTGAATTGGTCGGTGGTTGACCTCCACCTTGCTATGCACCCCAATTTGGGATGTATTCCATCTGTCTGGATTTTGGCGGTTGGTGACTGTTCACATTAAGTCATCAGGCTTTGTCCACAGGCTATTTACTTCATGCAGCATTTGCTTGGACCTGTCCCGCCCACAGCCATGACTCAGTCATGGGTACGGGATTGAAATAGACCAGGTGAGTGCTGCTAAGAGCAGTTCTACTATTCATATGTGAGGCCGTATGGCACATTTTATAAAAATATTTTAGTGTAGGACTGCTTCAAATGAGATTTGCCGTGACGTGGCGAAGCAGCTCAAGAAATTGCAATTTTTTGCCAAAAATCTCAAAACATTTTTTATAATAAGTACAGTTTGGAATGTTTAGTGCTGTAGTGCACATTTGGTGCTGGCTTTTTGTTTTTTCTTCAGTAAGTTTTTATGGTATGCCTCTTCAGTATGTTTGTATTGCCTGCCTCTACAGTAAGTTTTTATGGTATGCCTCTTCAGTATGTTTGTATTGCCTGCCTCTACAGTAAGTTTTTATGGTATGCCTCTTCAGTATGTTTGTATTGCCTGCCTCTACAGTAAGTTTTTATGGTATGCCTCTTCAGTATGTTTGTATTGCCTGTCTCTACAGTAAGTTTTTATGGTATGCCTCTTCAGTATGTTTGTACTGCCTGTCTCTACAGTAAGTTTTTATGGCATGCCTCTACAGTATGTTTGTACTGCTTGCCTCTACAGAAAGTTTTTATGGTATGCCTCTTCAGTATGTTTGTATTGCCTGCCTCTACAGTAAGTTTTTATGGTATGCCTCTTCAGTATGTTTGTATTGCCTGCCTCTACAGTAAGTTTTTATGGTATGCCTCTTCAGTATGTTTGTATTGCCTGCCTCTACAGTAAGTTTTTATGGTATGCCTCTTCAGTATGTTTGTATTGCCTGCCTCTACAGTAAGTTTTTATGGTATGCCTCTTCAGTATGTTTGTATTGCCTGTCTCTACAGTAAGTTTTTATGGTATGCCTCTTCAGTATGTTTGTACTGCTTGCCTCTACAGAAAGTTTTTATGGCATGCCTCTTCAGTATGTTTGTACTGCCTGTCTCTACAGTAAGTTTTATGGTATGCCTCTACAGTATGTTTGTACTGCTTGCCTCTACAGAAAGTTTTTATGGCATGCCTCTCCAGTATGTTTGTACTGCCTGCCTCTACAGTAAGTTTTTATGGTATGCCTCTTCAGTATGTTTGTATTGCCTGCCTCTACAGTAAGTTTTTATGGTATGCCTCTTCAGTATGTTTGTATTGCCTGCCTCTACAGTAAGTTTTTATGGTATGCCTCTTCAGTATGTTTGTATTGCCTGTCTCTACAGTAAGTTTTTATGGTATGCCTCTTCAGTATGTTTGTATTGCCTGCCTCTACAGTAAGTTTTTATGGTATGCCTCTTCAGTATGTTTGTATTGCCTGCCTCTACAGTAAGTTTTTATGGTATGCCTCTTCAGTATGTTTGTATTGCCTGCCTCTACAGTAAGTTTTTATGGTATGCCTCTTCAGTATGTTTGTACTGCCTGTCTCTACAGTAAGTTTTTATGGCATGCCTCTACAGTATGTTTGTACTGCTTGCCTCTACAGAAAGTTTTTATGGTATGCCTCTTCAGTATGTTTGTATTGCCTGCCTCTACAGTAAGTTTTTATGGTATGCCTCTTCAGTATGTTTGTATTGCCTGCCTCTACAGTAAGTTTTTATGGTATGCCTCTTCAGTATGTTTGTATTGCCTGCCTCTACAGTAAGTTTTTATGGTATGCCTCTTCAGTATGTTTGTATTGCCTGCCTCTACAGTAAGTTTTTATGGTATGCCTCTTCAGTATGTTTGTATTGCCTGTCTCTACAGTAAGTTTTTATGGTATGCCTCTTCAGTATGTTTGTACTGCTTGCCTCTACAGAAAGTTTTTATGGCATGCCTCTTCAGTATGTTTGTACTGCCTGTCTCTACAGTAAGTTTTATGGTATGCCTCTACAGTATGTTTGTACTGCTTGCCTCTACAGAAAGTTTTTATGGCATGCCTCTCCAGTATGTTTGTACTGCCTGCCTCTACAGTAAGTTTTTATGGTATGCCTCTTCAGTATGTTTGTATTGCCTGCCTCTACAGTAAGTTTTTATGGTATGCCTCTTCAGTATGTTTGTATTGCCTGCCTCTACAGTAAGTTTTTATGGTATGCCTCTTCAGTATGTTTGTATTGCCTGTCTCTACAGTAAGTTTTTATGGTATGCCTCTTCAGTATGTTTGTATTGCCTGCCTCTACAGTAAGTTTTTATGGTATGCCTCTTCAGTATGTTTGTATTGCCTGCCTCTACAGTAAGTTTTTATGGTATGCCTCTTCAGTATGTTTGTATTGCCTGCCTCTACAGTAAGTTTTTATGGTATGCCTCTTCAGTATGTTTGTATTGCCTGCCTCTACAGTAAGTTTTTATGGTATGCCTCTTCAGTATGTTTGTATTGCCTGCCTCTACAGTAAGTTTTTATGGTATGCCTCTTCAGTATGTTTGTATTGCCTGCCTCTACAGTAAGTTTTTATGGTATGCCTCTTCAGTATGTTTGTATTGCCTGCCTCTACAGTAAGTTTTTATGGTATGCCTCTTCAGTATGTTTGTATTGCCTGTCTCTACAGTAAGTTTTTATGGTATGCCTCTTCAGTATGTTTGTACTGCTTGCCTCTACAGAAAGTTTTTATGGCATGCCTCTTCAGTATGTTTGTACTGCCTGTCTCTACAGTAAGTTTTATGGTATGCCTCTACAGTATGTTTGTACTGCTTGCCTCTACAGAAAGTTTTTATGGCATGCCTCTCCAGTATGTTTGTACTGCCTGCCTCTACAGTAAGTTTTTATGGTATGCCTCTTCAGTATGTTTGTATTGCCTGCCTCTACAGTAAGTTTTTATGGTATGCCTCTTCAGTATGTTTGTATTGCCTGCCTCTACAGTAAGTTTTTATGGTATGCCTCTTCAGTATGTTTGTATTGCCTGTCTCTACAGTAAGTTTTTATGGTATGCCTCTTCAGTATGTTTGTATTGCCTGCCTCTACAGTAAGTTTTTATGGTATGCCTCTTCAGTATGTTTGTATTGCCTGCCTCTACAGTAAGTTTTTATGGTATGCCTCTTCAGTATGTTTGTATTGCCTGCCTCTACAGTAAGTTTTTATGGTATGCCTCTTCAGTATGTTTGTATTGCCTGCCTCTACAGTAAGTTTTTATGGTATGCCTCTTCAGTATGTTTGTATTGCCTGCCTCTACAGTAAGTTTTTATGGTATGCCTCTTCAGTATGTTTGTATTGCCTGCCTCTACAGTAAGTTTTTATGGTATGCCTCTTCAGTATGTTTGTATTGCCTGCCTCTACAGTAAGTTTTTATGGTATGCCTCTTCAGTATGTTTGTATTGCCTGCCTCTACAGTAAGTTTTTATGGTATGCCTCTTCAGTATGTTTGTACTGCCTGCCTCTACAGTAAGTTTTTATGGTATGCCTCTTCAGTATGTTTGTATTGCCTGTCTCTACAGTAAGTTTTTATGGTATGCCTCTTCAGTATGTTTGTACTGCTTGCCTCTACAGAAAGTTTTTATGGCATGCCTCTTCAGTATGTTTGTACTGCCTGTCTCTACAGTAAGTTTTATGGTATGCCTCTACAGTATGTTTGTACTGCTTGCCTCTACAGAAAGTTTTTATGGCATGCCTCTCCAGTATGTTTGTACTGCCTGCCTCTACAGTAAGTTTTTATGGCATACCTCTTCAGTATGTTTGTACTGCCTGCCTCTACAGTAAGTTTTTATGGCATGCCTCTTCAGTATGTTTGTTCCTGCTGCCTCTACAGTAAGTTTTTATGGCATGCCTCTTCAGTATGTTTGTACTGCCTGTCTCTACAGTAAGTTTTATGGTATGCCTCTTCAGTATGTTTGTACTGCCTGCCTTTACAGTAAGTTTTTATTGCCTGCCTCTCCAGTATGTTTGTAGTGCCTGCCTCTGCAGCATGTTTTTATTGCCTACCTTTACAGTATGTTTGTAATGCCTACCTCTACAGTATATTAGTACTTTTGCTTCCACATGTCCTGCTTCTGCACATGGTTGTTTATTTGCACAAGTATAGTCACTACTTTAGCAAACAAAAAAGATGGGAAACCAGCCAAATGTGTACATTGCTAATTATTACTAAAAGGATAGAGAAACAGCACCAGAACTTAAAGGGGCTGTCAGGCTTTGAGGCTCAAGTCTGCAGTCACTCGATGTGACTGCAAACTTGTGAATCCTCACAGTGCGAGCGGTCTAGATTCTCCAGTGCCGGGAGCAGGTGGTCATATGACTGCAAGTGTGTGATTTGCATACTCCTATACATATTACAACTAGATTTTTGTGGCCTTGCGCAATTCACTTGCATTAGCGAGGCAGCGCATGTCTAGTCAGCACATGATTGCATATATGCAAATTGCATACTTGCAGTTACGCGCCCGCCAGCTCTAAGCACAGGCACTGAAGAATCCTGATAACACGCACACTGCGTCGTGGTGTGAGGCTTCACAAGTCTGCAGTCCCAAAGAGTGACTGCAGACTTGTCACCAAAGGGCGGACAACCTGAGATGAGCGTGTGATTCTCTTTCCCAACAGTAGTGTCCAGACATAGGGACTATTTAATTCCTTAGAGGTACAACTCTTGATGGTTAAAACTCAACAAAGCCATGGTCACTTACAGTAAACAATTGAGTCTTCAGCACTTTCTCATGGTGCAACAACAAGAAGAGCCAGGTTGAGAGGGGCATATTATATGATCTATGGACAATGGTGGTCAGTCTAGATATTACGATCCATATACTGACCATGAAATAGGCTCCCCTGAACTTGGTCAAATGGAGTTGCTCCCATGGAACAGAAGTGTATCACAGGTTCCCCAGGTTCCTAGCTTTCTCGTTACACTGTACCAAATAGCCAGAACTGATCACCGACATATCATGGCCACTCAACTCATCTCAGTTGCTGAAGCTTTTGGTTTTCCAACTTTGTCCCTAAAGACAGAAACTGTCACCACCAGCCCTGGACTGGCGCATCTACCATCATTTACAGTATTTCTATGGTACATACCCATTTACTGGCATTTTAGACTGGATGATCCAATTTCTTTCCAGCTCTCTACGACCTCCTTCCACATACTAGTTGAGGTTCTCATCTCCATAGGTTCCTCACCTTTCCCATCCTCTCAGGACAAAGTTTAATTCCTTTTGCTTGCAAGATATTCACCACATTGGCTTGGAGAGTGCAGAGGTAAGTCTAATCCATGCCTCGCCACTCTTACCTATACCACAGTGCAGAAGGGAAGAGTTCTTTACGTTCACCACTGTCCTCCCCGAGCTGCTGCTGTGAACTATCTTGGAAGCAGGAAAGACATAACCCCATTCTGAGTGGAGATGGTAGTGGGAGACAAACAAAGGGCACCAAGTAGGGTGACTATATATGTGAAATATATGGTCACTTTCCAGTCCAAGGTTGAAGGGTCACTTTAACTTCTTTGGGTTTTAACCCCTTAGTGACTTAGCCAAATTTTTCAAATCTGTCCAGTGTCACTTTATGTGGCAATAACTCTGCAATGTTTCAACATATCCTGGTGATTTTAAGATTGCTTTTCCATGACACATTATATTTTATGATAATTTAATATTTAGGTCAATATAGTTTGTGTTTATTGATAAATATATTAGAAATTTGACAAAAATGTCTAAAAATTAGCAATTTTCAAACTTTAAATTATTACTCTCTGCCAATCTGTTCACTGGCTTCCCATTGCCCAACGGCTCCAGTTCAAAACCCTAACTATGACATACAAAGCCATCAACAACCTGTCTCCTCCATACATCTCTTACCCAGTCTCCCGGTACTTACCTGCATGTAACCTGCGATCCTCACAAGATCTCCTTCTCTACTCCCCTCTCATCTCCTCTTCCCACAATCACATCCAAGATTTCTCCCGTGCCTCCCCCATAATCTGGAACACTCTACCCCAGCATATCAGACTCTTAAACTGAAGACCCACCTCTTCCGACAGACAAGCCTACAACCTGCAGTAACCCTCAATCTGCTATAGCGCCACACGACCATCCCCACCCTCACATACTGTATCCTTGCCTATCCCATGTAGACTGTGAGCCCTAGAGGGCAGGGTCCTCTTTTCTCCTGTAGACGGTGAGCCCTAGTGGGAAGGGTCTTCTCTCCCCCTATACACTGTGAGCCCTCATGGGCATGGTCCTCTCTCCTCCTGTAGACTGTTAGCCCTCACGGGTAGGGTTGTCTCTCCTTTTGTAGACTATGAGCCCTCGCGGGCAGGGTCCTCTCTCTTCCTGTAGACTGTGAGCCCTCGTGGGCAGGGTCCTCTCTCCTCCTGTAGACTGAGAGCCCTTGCGGGTAGGGTCCTCTCTCCTCCTATAGACTGTGAGCACTCGCGGGCAGGATCCTCTCTCCTCCTGTGGACTGTGAGCACTTGCGGGCAGGGTCCTCTATCCTCCTGTAGACTGTGAGCCCTCGCAGATAGGGTCCTCCCTCCTCCTATAGACTGTGAGCACTCGCGGGCAGGGTCCTCTCTCCTCCTGTAGACTGTGAGCCCTCGCAAGCAGGGTCCTCTCTCCTCCTATAGACTGTGAGCACTCGCGGGCAGGGTCCTCTCTCCTCCTGTACCAGTCTGTGTCTTGTTTTCTTTATGATTACTGTACTTGTCCCTATTATGTGTACCCCTTTTCACATGTAAAGCACCATGGAATAATTTGTGCTATTGTCGTGGGCGGAGGAGGGGACGCTGCGCTCTCCCACTGCTCGGGTCCGGCTGCTGCTGCCGCTGCTCGGTGGTGGCTCGAGCGGTAGGCCGGATCACGGAGACTCGAGCGGCGCTCCTCGCCCGTGAGTGAAAAGGGTATTTGATTGGATGGTGGGGATTGGATATTGTCCGTGACGCCACCCACGGTTGTGGTGATATTGGTGACACCACCGCTGCTCTGGACGGGGATCCCGGGAGCGATGACAGGGAGCAGCCTGGATGTTAGTTCTCCCCTCCGTGGGTAGGGGGTTGGTTGCCCCGGGGCCCGGTGAGGGGGTAGGGATGGATGGCAGGCGGGTTACGGGGCCTGGTGAGGTGCAGGGTCGCGGGGGCAGCGCTGTGCCGCATGGCACGGTGGTACTCACTCAGCCAATGATGAGGACACAGTTCTCGGTAAAACACACGGCTGGATGGACGGGTCCCACAGACGGCTGCGGTGTTGTTTCTCCCGGCAGGTTGATGGTGACTGCCTTTCCCTGCACCTGTGTACTGTAAACGGTTCCCACCGGTAACCCGTTCCCCAGCTTGGATGCGAGCTGAAGGAGCCTCTTTTGCCCGCAGGCTCTGGCCCTGGGAACGGTAGCCTTGGCGGTGGCTGTGTTTCCCTCTCACGGTTGGACTGTTGCCTTCTGTCGGGACTTCGCTGCTGGGAAACCCAGGAGGTTCCCTTCGCTGATGGATTTGGCAAATTCACGGCGACTCCTAGCCTTGCCGGGGTCTGTAAGCCCCTGCCAGATGGTGCTGACTTCTCTTTGTGCACCGGTCCGGTACCGCCGGGCCACCGCCCGTCCACGGTCCTTACGGTAAACTCCGATAGGCCACTCCTGCAGACGGTTACCACCGTCTGCCAACCTTGCTGATCCGTCCGGGCCACACACCCGGACCAACTTCAGGCTTCTCTACTGCCACTTTCCTCCTACCACTTTCACTACCAACTCTAATCTGAACTCTTTTCCCGCCTCCAGGACTGTGTACTCCTCGGTGGGCGGGACCAACCGCCTGGCCCACCCCCCTGGTGTGAACATCAGCCCCTGGAGGAAGGCAACAAGGGTTTGTGTCTGACTTTGATGTGCCTGACCGGGAGTGTGGGGTGTGTGGGTGTTGTTCTCTGTGGCCCCTGGCTTGTCCAGGGTGCCACACTATAATAATAAATAATAATATTTTGAGAAAAATCTATAAACCGCATGCGCTATTTTGAAGAAGGTGGGGTACGACACATCAGCACATACCCCAAGACAAAAAAAATAAATAAAAATAAACAAAAAAAATCCACAAAAAACGCAACTAAATTGGGCCCTTACTGTCACAAATCCCAGACTATTAAAGTAGGGTTTGACCCAGGGTCGGTCGTCATCACTATGCTCTGCAGAACGCGGAGCCTTATTTTCCTAAGCCCCAGCCTGTCAATAAATAAATTGGCGCTCTAGACAAACCAGTTTGAAACAAATCACTCATTATGTTACTGACGAAAATCAAATAGTAAAAACACACATTACCGAATAATCACTTTGATTTGAAGCTCGCGAAGAGCTTAAGAAAGAACGCAGTGTGTAGCTGTAATATGTTTGATAGCATAAGTACCCCATAATGTCCTAGTTGCTATGTTAACTATGCATTTTTATTGACTAGCAGAGTAAATAACTATGTAGAACATGAATAAATCGTCAGCACATAATTTACTGATATCCTAGGGCTGCCGTGCATTTCACACTCTGCTTTTTCGTGAATTACTCAGTGTGTTTGTTTGCCTTAAAATATGTGAAGCTGACATTACCAGACTCCCCTTAAGATGTGATTTGCTCCCTTTTCCGTTTGGCAGTCAGAACAGGCAGTCATGATTCAGGAGGTGGAGGTGTGAGCGGAAAAAAAGAAATTTATTATTGGCTTCACCCATTTGATGCAGGAGTTTAGCACCTGTGTAAACGTATCGCTGCCATTATATACGTCCCGGAATCATTTGTAACAGATACAGTATCACAAAGGGACAGAGTGACGTAAATATCAGAAATTAATTAGTTAATTTTTGGTAATTTCATAGACAACCCGCCTGTTGAATGTTGCTTGCAAGCCACGGTCAGTTAAAGGTTTGTGCCACGGCTCCACATGAGCCACGTGATCTGACGTTCTCTTACAGCCCTTCCCCGTAAAAGTTATTGGAAATGGTTGATGTTAGGGTACCGTCACACTAAACGACGTACCAGCGATTACGACCATGATACGACCTGGTCAGGATCGCTGGTACGTCACTAGTGAGCTGTCAAACAGTCAGATCTTCCCAACGACGCAGCAACGATACGGCGACCCATAACGACATGTACAACAATATCGGCTGTCGCTGGGACCCTGTCACATAGCAAAATTAAAATCTTGAGTAGTAACATAGGCGTGCATCTACATTGCCTTTTCCGCGCCCCCTCTGCTCCGATTGGTGGTCGTAACTGCGTTGTGACTGGGCGGCCTTGCCTTTAGAGAGGGCAACATAATAGCGCTTCAATCCTTTGTTCTGGTTTGCAGATCCAGAAGAACTGTTGAACGGATGAAGCGATGCAGAATGGACTGTATTACGATCTGCTGCTACACACGGTCCGGGACAAGTGAATTCAGCCCTCTGAAATGTACTGCGATCTACAAGCCAGAACGGAGGATGGAAGCCAATCCGAACGGAGTAGTGATCAACAATCGGAACAGAGAGGGCGCGGAAAATAACGAAGATGCACGTCTACGTGAGTCACAAACGAGGTCGTTGGGTAAGGTGTCAAACACGCCGATGCGTGCTGCCCTGCGGGAGCCCGACGACCAAAAAATGAACCAGAACAGTGTGTAACGATCAGCGATTTCACAGCAGGGGCCAGGTCACTGCTTAGTGTCACACACAGCGAGATCGCTGACGAGGTCACTGGTACGTCAGAAAACCTGTGACTCAGCAGCGATCTTGCTAGCGATCTCGCTATGTGAGAAGAACCCTTTAGTCTCATCCTACGAAAATTAGTTTAAACATCTAGTGGTGGACGCTGTGGATTGTGTGGTGTGGGGCACCTCTACAGACGCATCATGTCACATCAGTTTCCTAAAGCCAGGAGGCATTGTTCTAGAATCACTGCGTTTGAGAAACACGTGATGGTGTCTCCGCGGTGCTGGATGTTGATCTTCCTAAGGTCAACCAACCTTACCTATGTAGTCTTTTACTAGGCATTGCTCCCACTAGCCAGTTTCCTACTCCACACTGATGAAGGGCAAATACCCCGAAACCGCTGTCTGTGGATGGATACCATATTTTGGCATAGGCGGTTTCCTTGACTGGAGACTGCCCTTCCCGTGGTTGTTCCTTCCCGGTGAAAGACCTGGCTAGTTACCTGCCAGCGTTGAGAAATGTGATGGTGTCTCCGCGGCTTTCTTGTTTTGCAAGTTTCCTAAATCTGAGAGACAAGATCCATCATTTCCTTAGGGGCATAAAAGAACAATATAGGGTCACCAAATGGCAACATTGAAAATGGACGTAAAATAAACAAACATCAATGTTAGGACTTTCCAGGCTAGCTAGAAACCTTTTTCTTTGGGTTTTAGATAACAGAAGACACTAGCAGTTCAGTCTTAGGAAAGGTGAATGTTCATTACCAAGAGAGGACATTATTTTGATCTTGTGAGGCGCCCACGGGGTCCCTGGGTTCACCACTCGTCACCGAGCCGGTGATGTTTGGGCTTGTCAGGGCGGCCTGGCCTGGTTCCGTGATCCCGTTGGTGTCACTAAAGAGGATGGAGGGGTTGGGGGAAGAAGTAGTTGTCTTGTGATGCCACCTGTCGTATGCTTCTCTGAGGGAAGTCGCCGCTGCGGAAGGTCTCTCTCTTTTGGGGCGGATGGTAACACTGCTCGGATGTTGCAGCTCTCCACAGGTAGAGCTAGGCCCCAGGGAGGATGATGGTAGTAGTAGCTGATGGCACCGGAGCGGTGGGCGCTGGCAAGGATGGGGACGACACCAGGAATTACGGCTCAAGTTGTTTACTCACTGTAATATCGTTACCCTTGGAGTGGCGGTTTCTGCCATGATGGGTCGCAGTCGATCCCGGATAATTCAGCAGCCAGAACCGGTGTTGTGGACTGTGAGCCCTTCCCTCTTGCGCTGTGTAGATGAATCCCCGTTGCATATAGCCTTACAGAGACTCCCGTCCTGGGTTAAGTTCCTGTTCCATATAGCAGGCAGCGTGAGTCCTTGATGGGCTGGATCATGGTCACAACTCCTGGCTCTATCTGATGCTGTGCCCCGGGCACTAAGGTGGGCGAAGGGACGTGCAGTTCCCTCACCTAACGAATTTGTTAGAAGGACATAAAGTTCCCCGAAAACCAAGGGCTCCGCACCCAGTCTGCGCCTGTCCCGAGGGAGACAAAGCTCTCCCCTCAGCGACCGTATAACTCCTGCGTCTCACAGATTCCACCGGTCTGTTTGTTTGCTTGGTGCAGACTCCACTGACTGAGTGTCACTTGCTCCTTCCCTTCCCCGGATATTGCCCCTGCCTCCCAGAATCTGTTGGCTAGTGGGTGGAAGGCCCCATATGTTCTGGTGACATCCCAAAGACCCTACCCTAACCTGGTCTCAGAGGAAAGGGAGCTTACTGTATGTGTTGTGAATTGTGGTACCGGCACTGGCCTCCTCCTTACCCGGGATGAATACTCCTTAAGTGAGGCGCATTACCCTGTGGCGACTGAAGCTTCAGGGGCACCACACTTGCAATTAGATCTTCCTCCAATCAGTGACATATATATACTGTATTTTTTGAATTATAAGATGCACTTTTCCTCCCAAACATTTTGGAGGAAAATGAGGGGTGCGTCTTATAACCTGAATGTAGCTTACCATGGGGTGGTGGACATATGTGACAGGAGCGATACTGTAGGCTGTGCGCAGCTCTGTGTGGTGCTCTATGCTGCGAACTGTGCGCTGCTCTGTGCTGCTAGCTGTGTGCTGCGAGATGTGCGCTGTGGGCTATGCACTGCTATGTGCTGCAGGCTGTGCGCTGCGGGCTGTGAGGCACTCTGTGTGGTGCTCTATGTTGCGGGCTGTGCGCTTCTCTGCATGGTGCTCTGTGCTATGAGTGTTGTTTTGCACTGTGCTCTGTGATGCAGGCACTGCTCTGTGCTGATGCTCGCTGCAGGCTCTGTGCTGCTGTGGCTGCGGAAAGTGAGGCAGGGGACATCCTGATGACGTCGACGGTGCAGGCTTCAAATAATGGTGCCCGGAGTCGGCAAGTGTGCAAATAGAGCTCTCGGCTCAAGATCTCATCTGCGCACGCACCGCCTCTGGGCCATTGATGTCTAAGCAGCAAACTTAAGGAAAATGGCGCCCGGTGGTGGCACGTGCACAGTTTAGATGCTTGTCATTGAGATGATAACTCAATCTGTGCATGTGCCGTCTCTGGGCGCCATTTCTTTGAAGCCCGCACCGCCAAGAGTTCCTGGATATTTTCTGTGCCTCATAGCGCCGCCGAGCATCCGGGACACCCGCCGCACTGCCCGCAGCATGGTCCTGCTCCAAGACCATGCCTGCCTCCTGTGACCCTCAATGCAGCCCCTCGTTAAGACACCACCGGTTTTGAAGAAGGACCCCATTTTTTTCTTCTAAATTTGGGGTGCATCTTCTAAAATGAAAAATATGGTGTGTATATATACATATACATATATACACATATATATATATATATATATATATATATATATATGTGTGTGTGCTAAGTGCAATCCAATAAAATCAAAGCATTAGAATATCAGTGGTCATTGTACAAATAAAGTGTTATTTGCAATAGGAATAAAACGCAGATTTAAATGATGTGCTTATAGACGAGCAGTGACATTGGTACAGACCATGATGTGGTGCACAGTGCACACACAACACCCGACGCATGTCTCCATGTAATTACAACACTTTTTATTTGGATCATGGCCAATTCTCCACTTATCCATCATTTTATGTGAAATAATTTTTATCAATAATTGAATAAACGGACTATTTTTCTACAATGTTAGCTATTTTTATTTTAATGGTAATATGTTGATTAGATACAAATGAAGCAATTTTCTACTGCTGCTTGTTCAGCACACTCCGTCCATCTTGTTGTTGGGATCTGCTAATTCATCTACTTGGTAATGATGCCGGTTGGAGATGACCGGATGATAACTGCAGAGTTCGTAGTGAGGTATTAATGTTAATTTCCAGGAGGACACTAAGGTTAACAGGAGGTCACGATGCAACTAAGTGCTTCATTTCCATTGTATAGGAAGAGGTCAAATATAAAAGGGAAAACTGCAATGGAGACGCGATGATCTCTGGTGAGCTCACACAACTACTTCTGCACGCCGGTACTGGAAAGAACATGCCCATACAAAACCAAAGTTGAGTTTGCCCTTAGTTTAGTTTGCCCGAGCGATGTCGGTGGGGTCAAATCGAAAGTGACGCACATCCGGCGTCACTTTCGACATCGTAGTGTGTAAATCCTAGATGATACGATGAACGAGCGCAAAAGCGTCGTTATCGTATCATCGGTGCAGGCTCCGACTTTTTCATAATTACGCTGCCGCGACAGGTACGATGTTGTCCCTCGTCCCTGCGGCAGCACACATCACTGTGTATGAAGCCGCAGGAGCGAGGAACATCACCTTACCTGCGTCCCGGCTGTAATGCGGAAGGAAGGAGGTGGGCGGGATGTTTACATTCTGCTCATCTCCACCCCTCCGCTTTGATTGGCCGCCTGCTGTGTGACGTCGCTGTGACGTTGTACGACCCACCCCCTTAAGAAGGAGGCGGGTCGCCGGCCACAGCGACGTCGCAGGGCAGGTAAGTGCATGTGAAGCTGGCGTAGCGATAATGTTCGCTATGCCAGGAATCACAAGATATCGCTGCTGCAACGGGGGTGGGGACTATCGCGTGCGACATCGCAGCATCGGCTTGCGATGTCGCAACGTGCAAAGCCCGCCTTACAATAATAGAATGGGCGCCTTACCTCTTGGGCACCAATGATATGTCCACCTCTGATCTAAAATTATTTGTATGTTTTATCATTTAACTGCTGCCCATGTTTACTTCGGACCATGATTGCTAACTTTTACTTAAAAGGAACCTGTCACCAGGATTTATCCTATTACAGTAAAGGTATGGCCATAATGGCTCTGTTATACTGATTTAATGGATACGTGTAGGGCAAAAATCCATAGATTAGTTCTTGTTAAGAAGTCTTGGTACAAAATCTCCTTCGTGTATTGCGGTGGGACTGTCAGCAGGTTCTTTGGCTCTATTGTGGCTTCTCCACATTTGTATGATCCTCCTTTTTCAAACTGTGCGCTAGCATCGCTCTTGCAGCTGGTGGCGCTTTCTCCAGCTGGTGTCTTTCTCCAGTAAAATGGTGCCAGAGGTGGCGCATGTTCAGATTAACCTCGTCATGATTCATGCAGGGCTCTGCTGTTCCTAATCTGATGCATCTATCCTTCCTCTCGGGTTTTGATCCCTTGAGAGGAGCCTGTTCATTCTGGACTCGTTCCGGGGGTTGCCCCGCCATATCTTGGTACTGCTACCTCCGGGATGCCGGCAGTAATATTTCCACCTCTGCCGCTTGCACTGTTCCTGAGAGAAGTTCTCTGTTGCTTGTCCTGCCCAACCTGACCTGACCTCCGTTTCCCCGACCTGATCTCAATTTCCCCGGCCTGTCCTGACCTCCGTACCTCCTGCCAGTCCTGACCTCTGTCCCTCCTTTCAGTCCTTAGCTCCACTCCTCCCTTTCCTCCGGACTCCGGTCCTGTTCGGTGTCTTCCACCCCCTCCCCCTGTGCTTACTTGCTCTCCCGGTATCCGACCTCGGCTCTGTTCTTTGACTTTGGCTTGTTTTCTCCTGGGCTCAGACGTGACATCCCGGCATAGACCCTGACTGATCGACTATCCCTACTTTTGTGTTAGTGTGGGGCTCCAGTCGCCACAGAGTATTGCACCTCATTTAAGGTGCAATATTCACCTCTGGTAAGGAGGGGGTTAATCAACGGTGCTCCACATTCACACCATTACATACAGTCAGGAGCCTTCCCACTGGGGGGATGGCCCAGGGTAAATGGGGGGGTGGCCATCACGGTGCATGGGACTTCCCTAGTCACTGAAACCAGCCACCTGGGGGGCGGGTTCCACTTGGAGTAGAAGTAGGAGCAACTCACACAATCTTCAGTCAAGTCTACCTAGGACATCAGTTCTGGGACACAACACCACCATCTTCTCTTCATCTTTCTCTAACACGGGGTCTAGGGTTGCAGCGGGACGCTCTGCTCGGGTTCCTCACTGCTGGAGGCACAACTCTTACAAAGAACATTTTCCAAACACTGGTGGCTCTTCCAACTTATCCAAGGTCGACGGGGCCCATCAAAGCGGTGACCAGTGCTACTGCGGCAGCAACCGGGATACTTAAAGAACTGTGAATAAAGACACCTAGAACCGCAGTGGCCGACTCAGACTCTTATTACCGGTGCCATCGCCCTGCTCCTCGGCACCAACGGCCACAGCCGCTACTACTACTCCCCTCATCATCCTCTCTAGGGCCTTCTCCAGCTGTGGGGAGTGATACCATCTTTGCTGCTGTTACCATCCGCCCCGGAGGACAGTGACGGCAGCGGCGGCTAATCCCTGGCTGCGTACCGCAGGTGGCGTCACGACAAACATCCACCTCTCATCCCCTTTCTATTGGTGTACACTTTGGGGCATGAAACCGGGCAAGGCCACCGCAACATTCCAGGCCTCTGCACCGGCCCGGTGACGAGTAAGCATGTACGAAACCCGACCTGGACCCCCTGCCCCCTAGGTGCTACATTAGCAACCTCTAGTGGGTTTCTGGCTTACTGTACTCAGAAATACTCTTTCTACCCCTAGCGGTAGCTTGACAAACCTCCTGCGGTCTTCAGCAAAATGGAGCCAAGATCACCATCTGCGCGTGTGCCGCTACCGACGCCATAATGTTGAAGACCGCCGAAGGTTAATCTGAGCGCGACCGAGCAGAAGACCCTACCTAGGCTAATATTTAATTTCATGATCAATATGAAATTCTGGTCAATATCAAGAGACGTCTACGGCAAAATAACCAACCAAGGAAAGGTCTGCGGTCACCAAAAAAAAAAGAAAAATAGAAAATTAATATTTTTATGCTGCTTGTCATAAACGGACAGTAAAATATAACTACAAGTGTAATTTAAAAAGACTAAACTCCGTCAAAGTGTCATCTCACGATTGAAATCAGGATGAATTTCATTAAGGCGTAGACTGGAATTGTGTCAAAACTTTTCAAGGCTTAAGAGAAGACTAATTACATCGAAGAGGAATTTTTTAAGTGATGCATAATGTCCGAACGGGGATGACGGATTGCACTTCCTCGGCTGTAGGAGTGAACGCGAAAACTTAATTCTGTGTCTTTGAACTTTAATATAGTCTCAGATCAACATGATCTGTCTTTTATCACACAGCAACCTTGAAAGATGGTCTCAGCTGCAGAATTGCAGATTGTCAGACTGGTGATTGGTGCCGACAAACACTCGGAAGATTAAAACTTGTGTCATTATCTCTCCGTATTACATCCTTTACAAGTAGAGTGCAGAGCACTGCCGGACGTATGGGGCACGTAGGGCTGGACATTGGGATCCTCGCACAGTACTTGGAGTAATCAACTTTATTTGCTTTTAAAAGTTTTATTGAGCTTCTTATGGACATTATTGGTTTTTTTTTTGAGTTTTTAAAGAAATTCCACCAAAGGAAAAAAAGAATTAATAGTAATAAGAAAAGTCGTTATGTTTTCCCATATGTAGTCCACTTGTAAAGGATGAATGGTAACCAGTATAGCAATCATCTTCACCTGCTTTAAAGCGCACCAATCACCAGGATTTTCCTATATAACCTAAAGCCAGTGCTATCGTGGCACTATGAGGCTGAGTCTATACATACAGTGCTATCGTGGCACTATCAGGCTGAGTCTATACATACAGTGCTATACTGGCACTATCAGGCTGAGTCTATACATACAGTGCTATACTGACGCTATCAGGCTGATTCTATACATACAGTGCTATACTGGCACTATCAGGCTGATTCTATACATACAGTGCTATACTGGCACTATCAGGCTGAGTCTATACATACAGTGCTATACTGGCACTATCAGGCTGATTCTATACATACAGTGCTATACTGGCACTATCAGGCTGATTCTATACATACAGTGCTATACTGGCGCTATCAGGCTGATTCTATACATACAGTGCTATACTGGCACTATCAGGCTGATTCTATACATACAGTGCTATACTGGCACTATCAGGCTGATTCTATACATACAGTGCTATACTGGCACTATCAGGCTGATTCTATACATACAGTGCTATACTGGCGCTTTCAGGCTGATTCTATACATACAGTGCTATACTGGCGCTATGAGGCTGATTCTATACATACAGTGCTATACTGGCACTATCATGCTGAGTCTATACATACAGTGCTATACTGGCACTATCAGGCTGATTCTATACATACAGTGCTATACTGGCACTATCAGGCTGATTCTATACATACAGTGCTATACTGGCGCTATCAGGCTGAGTCTATACATACAGTGCTATACTGGCACTATCAGGCTGATTCTATACATACAGTGCTATACTGGCACTATCAGGCTGAGTCTATACATACAGTGCTATACTGGCACTATCAGGCTGATTCTATACATACAGTGCTATACTGGCACTATCAGGCTGATTCTATACATACAGTGCTATACTGGCACTATCATGCTGATTCTATACATACAGTGCTATACTGGCACTATCAGGCTGATTCTATACATACAGTGCTATACTGGCACTATCAGGCTGATTCTATACATACAGTGCTATACTGGCACTATCAGGCTGATTCTATACATACAGTGCTATACTGGCACTATCATGCTGATTCTATACATACAGTGCTATACTGGCACTATCAGGCTGATTCTATACATACAGTGCTATACTGGCACTATCAGGCTGATTCTATACATACAGTGCTATACTGGCACTATCAGGCTGATTCTATACATACAGTGCTATACTGGCACTATCAGGCTGATTCTATACATACAGTGCTATACTGGCACTATCAGGCTGAGTCTATACATACAGTGCTATACTGGCGCTATCAGGCTGATTCTATACGTACCTATAGGGGTCAGTTCGGATGTTTAGGTTTAGAAACCCAAGAAAGTAAAGTTTATAAAATTAGCAGCTTCTTGAGTGACAGCAGCTGAGGATCAGATAATATCTGCATAGTTATCCCCTCCCCCTGTTAGAATTAGTATAAGTATTATACAAATGAATTCACTTTTTCCCATGCAGGACCTGTGTGAGGTCATACCCATGTGACCAGAAGGGGCGGGGCCTCAGCCAACAAAAAAATGTTGCTTCGTTTTATCAGCTTTGTTGGCTGAGGCCCCCGCCCCTTCTGGTCACATGGCTATGACCTCATACAGGTCCTGCATGGGAAAAAGTGAAAAAGTGAATCGTTTGTATAATACTTATGCTAATTCTAAAGATTCACTTTTTCCCATGCAGGACCTGTATGAAGTCATAGCCATGTGACCAGTAGGGGCGGGGCCTCAGCCAACAAAGCTGATAAAACGAAGCAACATTTTTCTGTTGGCTGAGGTCCTGCCCCTTCTGGTCACATGGGTATGACCTCACGCAGGTCCTGCATGGGAAAAAGTGAATAGTTTGTATACTTATGCTAATTCTAACAGGGGGAGGGGATAACTATGCAGATATTATCTGATCCTCAGCTGCTGTCACTCAAGAAGCTGATGATTTTATAAACTTTACTTTCTTGGGTTTAAAAACCTAAACATCCGAGCTGACCACTACATGTATGTAAAGAATCAGGTTATATACGAAAATCCTGGTGATTGGCTCCCTTTAAGTTATTCACGCAATGGTAACTGCACCTATTCTTCTGTGTTATAATGAATATTTGGTGCAACCCAGGGGTGGACATATCATTGGTGTAACACAGGGGCCTAAGAGGTAAGGGAGCCCACTACCACCTCCAAAACAGCTTAAAGAGGTCCAACCACCTGATATTCATATATAAACTAAAGCCAGTGCTATACTGGCGCTATCATGCTGATTCTATACATACCTTTAGTTGTGAGATCGGATGTATAGTTTCTGAAATACAGGCAAGTAAAGTATGTGAAATACACTGTTGATTGATAGGTGCTGCAGAAAATCTAATAGATGGGTATGGTTTTGCTAGTTCTGTCCGCCTGTCTTTCCTCCCCATGTCCTTCCTACCCCCTGTCTCTGTTATTACACGGGGAGGAAGGACAGGCAGACAGACAGGGGCGGGAATAACTAGCAAAACAAGACCAACCTATTACATATTCTGCAGCACCAATCAATCAACAGTGCATTGCACCAACATTACTTGCCTGTATTTCAGAAAATATACATCGGATCTCACAACTAAAGGTATGTATAGAATCAGCCTGATAGGGCCACTATAGCACTGGCTTTAGCTTATATAGGAAAATCCTTGTGGTTGCACCTCTTTAAGCTGTTTTGGAGGTGGTAGTGGGCCCCCTTACCTCTTGGGCCCCTGTGCGTCCGCCCCTTGGTTGCACCAAATATGCATCATAACACAGGACATGGGTGCAGTTACCATTACATAAGCAACCAAAGCAGGTGAAGATGATTGCTACTCTGGTTGCCACTCTCCTTTTACAACTGGACCACATGGAAAACATAACAATTTTTCTTATTCCTATTTATTCTTTTTTTCCAGTCAAACTTTGTGAATGCAGACTTGTGAATCCTGCCATCGTGCTCCACTGTGAGGATTTTCCAGTGCCGAGACTGAGCAGTTGTGTGACCGCAAGCATGCAATATGCATACTCCATCACATTCCTACTAGACGTGTGTGGCCACACTCCATTCACTTGCACACGTCTAGTTGGAATGTGACAAGTTTCTATATTCTATTGGACACATGACTATGTGTGGACGTGTTGAAATTCGGTTCGATGGGTTCAGCTGGATATTAGATAAATTTCAGTTCTAGACCCTGACTTGACCTAGGACATGGGTCTCTGCCCACATACAGCTAGCTATACATATGACACTCCTGGGGGAGGGTGGTAGGGCTTTTTCCATTTTTTTGGTGCACGCTACATCCAATAACAAAGTGTGCATGTGTTGTCAGTGGATTTAGATGAGTAAGCAGCTGCAAGACACCTGCTCCAGCATTTTTCATGTGAGAATGAAAGGATCAGACATATTGAAATCTGACATGCCCAATCCTCTTTTCGCCATAATGGAAAAGCACCTGGTTCCGTTGGTGTGTATGTGTGGTCAGTGGACTAAAATGAGTAAGCAGCTGCCAGACACCTTACATCAGCATTTTTCATATGAGAATGAAAGGATCAGGCATATTGAAATCTGACATGTCCAATCCTCTTTTTTTCATAATGGGAAATCATCAAACATATTACATACTTGGACTTAAATGAGTAAGCAGCTGCCAGACAACTAGACCAGCATTTTTCATGAGAATGAAAGGATCAGGCATATTGAAATCTGACATGTCCAATCCTCTTTTTTCATAATGGGAAAGCACCTGGTTCAGTTGGTATGTATGTGAGGTCAGTGGACTAAGTAGTAAGCAGCTTGCAGACAACTAGACCATAATTTTTCATATGAAAATGAAAGGATCAGGCATATTGAAATCTGACATGCCCAGTCCTCTTTTTTTCATAATGGGAAATCATCAAACATATTACATACTTGGACTAAAATGAGTAAGCAGCTGCCAGACAACTAGACCAGCATTTTTCATGAGAATGAAATGATCAGGCATATTGAAATCTGACATGTCCAATCCTCTTTTTTTCATAATGGGAAAACACCTGGTTCAGTTGGTATGTATGTGAGGTCAGTGGACTAAGTAGTAAGCAGCTTGCAGACAACTAGACCAGCATTTTTATTTTTCATATGAGAATTAAAGGATCGGGCATATTGAAATATGACATGCCCAATCCTCTTTTTTTTCCATACTGGGAAAGAACCTGGTTCCATTGTTTGTATGTCTGGTCAGTGGACTAAAATGAGTAAGCAGCTGCCAGACACCTTACACCAGCATTTTTCATTTGAGAATGAAAGGATCGGGCATACTGAAATGTGATATGCCCTATCCTCTTTTTTTCATAATTGGAAAGCATCAAACATATTACATACTTGGACTAAAATGAGTAAGCAGCTGCCAGACAACTAGACCAGCATTTTTCATGAGAATGAAAGGATCAGGCATATTGAAATCTGACATGTCCAATCCTCTTTTTTTCATAATGGGAAATCATCAAACATATTACATACAAGGACTAAAATGAGTAAGCAGCTGCCAGACAAGTAGACCAGCATTTTTCATGAGAATAAAATGATCAGGCATATTGAAATCTGACATGTCCAATCCTCTTTTTTTCATAATGGGAAAACACCTGGTTCAGTTGGTGTGCATGTGAGGTCAGTGGACTAAGTAGTAAGCAGCTTGCAGACAACTAGACCAGCATTTTTCATATGAGAATTAAAGGATCGGGCATATTGAAATATGACATGCCCAATCCTCTTTTTTTTCCATAATGGGAAAACACCTGGTTCCGTTGGTTTGTATGTGTGGTCAGTGGACTAAAATGAGTAAGCAGCTGCCAGACACCTTACACCAGCATTTTTCATATGAGAATGAAAGGATCAGGCATTTTGAAATCTGATATGCCCTATCCTCTTTTTTTTTCATAATGGGAAATCATCAAACATATTACATACTTGGACTAAAATGAGTAAGCAGCTGCCAGACAACTAGACCAGCATTTTTCATGAGAATGAAAGGATCAGGCATACTGAAATCTGACATGTTCAATCCTCTTTTTTTTCATAATGGGAAAGGACCTGGTTCAGTTGATGTGTATGTGTGGTCAGTGGACTTAAATGAGTAAGCAGCTGCCAGATAACTAGACCAGCATTTTTCATATGAGAATGAAAGGATCAGGCATATTGAAATGTGATACAGTGCCTACAAGTAGTATTCAACCCCCTGCAGATTTAGCAGGTTTACACATTCGGAATAACTTGGCATTGTGACATTTGGACTGTAGATAAGCCTGGAAGTGTGAAATGCAGCAAAAAAGAATGTTATTTCTTTTTTTTTTTTTTTTTTTTTTAAATTGTGAAACGTTTATTCAGAGGGTCATTTATTATTCAACCCCTCAATCCACCAGAATTCTGTTTGGTTCCCCTAAAGTATTAAGAAGTTTTTCAGGCACAAAGAACAATGAGCTTCACATGTTTGGATTAATTATCTCTTTTTCCAGCCTTTTCTGACTAATTAAGACCCTCCCCAAACTTGTGAACAGCACTCATACTTGGTCAACATGGGAAAGACAAAGGACCATTCCAAGGCCATCAGAGACAAGATCGTGGAGGGTCACAAGGCTGGCAAGGGGTACAAAACCCTTTCCAAGGAGTTGGGCCTACCTATCTCCACTGTTGGGAGCATCATCCGGAAGTGGAAGGCTTATGGAACTACTGTTAGCCTTCCACGGCCTGGACAGCCTTTGAAAGTTTCCACCCGTGCCGAGGCCAGGCTTGTCCGAAGAGTCAAGGCTAACCCAAGGACAACAAGGAAGGAGCTCCGGGAAGATCTCATGGCAGTGGGGACATTGGTTTCAGTCAATACCATAAGTAACGTACTCCACCGCAATGGTCTCCGTTCCAGACGAGCCCGTAAGGTACCTTTACTTTCAAAGCGTCATGTCAAGGCTCGTCTACAGTTTGCTCATGATCACTTGGAGGACTCTGAGACAGACTGGTTCAAGGTTCTCTGGTCTGATGAGACCAAGATCGAGATCTTTGGTGCCAACCACACACGTGACGTTTGGAGACTGGATGGCACTGCATACGACCCCAAGAATACCATCCCTACAGTCAAGCATGGTGGTGGCAGCATCATGCTGTGGGGCTGTTTCTCAGCCAAGGGGCCTGGCCATCTGGTCCGCATCCATGGGAAGATGGATGTCACGGCCTACCTGGAGATTTTGGCCAAGAACCTCCGCTCCTCCATCAAGGATCTTAAGATGGGTCGTCATTTCATCTTCCAACAAGACAACGACCCAAAGCACACAGCCAAGAAAACCAAGGCCTGGTTCAAGAGGGAAAAAATCAAGGTGTTGCAGTGGCCTAGTCAGTCTCCTGACCTTAACCCAATTGAAAACTTCTGGAAGGAGCTCAAGATTAAAGTCCACATGAGACACCCAAAGAACCTAGATAACTTGGAGAAGATCTGCATGGAGGAGTGGGCCAAGATAACTCCAGAGACCTGTGCCGGCCTGATCAGGTCTTATAAAAGACGATTATTAGCTGTAATTGCAAACAAGGGTTATTCCACAAAATATTAAACCTAGGGGTTGAATAATAATTGACCCACACTTTTATGTTGAAAATTTATTAAAATTTAACTGAGCAACATAACTTGTTGGTTTGTAAGATTTATGCATCTGTTAATAAATCCTGCTCTTGTTTGAAGTTTGCAGGCTCTAACTTATTTGCATCTTATCAAACCTGCTAAATCTGCAGGGGGTTGAAGACTACTTGTAGGCACTGTATGCCCTATCCTCTTTTTTCATAATAGGAAAGCTTTAAACATGTTACATACTTGGACTAAAATGAGTAAGCAGCTGCCAGACAACTAGACCAGCATTTTTCATGAGAATGAAAGGATCAGGCATATTGAAATATGACATGCCCAATCCTCTTTTTTTCCATAATGGGAAAGTATCAAACATATTACATACTAGGATTAAAATGAGTAAGCAGCTGCCAGCATTTTTCATATGAGACTGAAAGGATCAGGCATATTGAAATCTGACATGTCCAACCCTCTTCTTTTCATAATGGGAAAGCACCAGGTTCCGTTGTTTTGTATGTGAGGTCAGTGAACTAAGAACTAAGCAGCTGCCAGACAACTAGACCAGCATTTTTCATGAGAATGAAAGGATCGGGCATACTGAAATGTGATATGCCCTATCCTCTTTTTTTCATAATGGGAAAGCATCAAACATATTACATACTTGGACTAAAATGAGTAAGTAGCTGCCAGACAACTAGACCAGCATTTTTGATGAGAATGAAAGGATCAGGCATATTGAAATAGGACATGCCCAATCCTCTTTTTTTTTCCATAATGGGAAAGAACCTGGTTCCGTTGGTTTGTATGTGTGGTCAGTGGACTAAAATGTGTAAGCAGCTGCCAGACAATTAGACCAGCATTTTTCATATGGGAATGAAAGGATCAGCCATACTGAAATGTGATATGCCCTATCCTCTTTTTTTTCATAATAGGAAAGCATCAAACATATTACATACTTGGACTAAAATGAGTAAGCAGCTGCCAGACAACTAGACCAGCATTTTTCATATGAGAATGAAAGGATCAGGCATATTGAAATCTGACATGCCCAATCCTCTTTTTTTTCATAATGGGAAAGCATCAAACATATTACATACTTGGACTAAAATGAGTAAGCAGCTGCCAGACAACTAGACCAGCATTTTTCATATGAGAATGAAAGGATCGGGCATATTGATACATGATATGCCCTATCCTCTTTTTTTCATAATGGGAAAGCATGAAACATATTACATACTTGGACTAAAATGAGTAAGCAGCTGCCAGACAACTAGACCAGCATTTTTCATATGAGAATGAAAGGATCAGGCATATTGAAATCGGACATGCCCAATCCTCTTTTTTTTCATAATGGGAAAGCATCATACTTATTACATACTTGGCTAGTTTTGACAACTTGATCTAACGTATTGACACATTAAATTTTGGAGGGGGCTCGAAATATAGCCTTTCATGATGCATTCAGCATCGGAGAGCGAAACATTAATGTAGACGAGCCCCTCCGTGCCCCTCCAGCCTCAAACCCTCCTGGATACACCATGAATACAGTGTCTAGTAATATCAACATCTGCAAGCTCACGCCGCACATTATATCATACAGATTACATTGATGCGCGCGCACACCGCACACCCCGCTCTCACATCTGGAGGCAGTTTATAGCAAGAGCGTGTAAAATGGAACGTTTCCCAGTTTGCACAGTAACAAATGCATTCATTTTCCCTCCTGCGATTTTTTTTTTTTTTAAAGCAGCTCCTCTTGTGGATTCCTTGAAGGGTAATTTTTGGACAATATCATATTGGTCATTTTGAGCGCATATGCTCAGATGAGATTTTTTTTTTTTGCCTCAGTAATGAAAATGACAGATATTACCGGATTCTGTGCGGCTGCCAAATGCACCTTATTTCCCAAGAGATGGCACCTGGCGAGTCAGAAATAGATCGTATGCGGTTATGATTGGTTCCTACTAACACATATTCATGTGTATTAAGTATTGTCAAGTGCACGAGACCGCCCCTCGCAGGGTAACGCAACAATACCAAGTGTAACAAATGACTGCGGCAGGGAAGGCAGAGATAGGGCGGATGAGATCAATTATGTCAATTATGCTCTAGCACTTCCAACGCCACAGCTAAGAGGCTGGGAATAAAGTGGCAGATATTCCTGGGCTCATTATCAGCATGCATATTCATTTTACACTTTGCATTTTTTATACGTATAAATCTACATTTGTATTTTCTTTCCGTGGAATTAGATGTGCTTACTTAGTGGAGATGTAGAAAATTTAAAATAAAAAAATAAATTAAAAAAAAAATAAATATATATATATATATATATATATATATATATATATATATATATAAAAAAAAAAAAAAAAAAAAGCAATTCCACTGCACAGTATTTATTCCTGGATGTAGCCAGAATCCAGACATAAAGAAAAAAAAATAGGGCAAAAATAATATAAAAATATATTTTAAAGAGAAACTTATCACACTGAACAAGCATTCTCATCTGCCAGCAACATTATATGGTGCAGGTTACATTATACATTTGTGTTGGAAGAAAAGGGTTAATCCGCGCTGCCAGAAGACGATCACTGAAGATCAATGGGGATTAAGATGTTTGATTTTATTGTTCGATACGTTTCGGAGCCATAGACTCCTTCTTCAGGATCAAAAAACATGTAAATTATTGATTATTTATCCTGAAGAAGGCTCTGAAACGCATCAAACATCTTAATCCCCATTGATCTTCAGTGATCTTCTTCTGGCAGCACGGATTAACCCTTTTCTTCCAACACAAAATGTACAATGTAACCTGCTCCATATAATGTTGCTGGCAGATGAGAATGCTTGTTCAGTGTGATAGTTTCTCTTTAAATAAATATATTTTTATATTATTTTTGCCCTATTTTTTTTTTATGTCTGGATTCTGGCTACATCCAGGAATAAATACTGTGCAGTGGAATTGCTTTTTTTTTTTTTTTATTTTATACATCTCCATTAAGTAAGCTTATCTAATTCCACAGAAAGAAAATACAAATGTAGATTTATACGTATAAAAAATGCAAAGTGTAAATAAGCAAAAAAAAAAAAAGCAATTCCACTGCACAGTATTTATTCCTGGATGTAGCCAGAATCCAGACATAAAGAAAAAAAATAGGGCAAAAATAATCTAAAAATATATTTATTTAAAGAGAAACTATCACACTGAACAAGCATTCTCATCTGCCAGCAACATTATATGGAGCAGGTTACATTGTACATTTGTGTTTGAATAAAAGGTTTAATCCGCGCTGCCAGAAAATGATCACTGAAGATCAATGGGGATTAAGATGTTTGATGCGTTTCACAGCCTTCTTCAGGAGCAATAATCAATAATTTACATGTTTTTTGATCCTGAAGAAGGAGTCTTTTGCACCCGAAACGCATCGAACAATAAAATCAAACATCTTAATCCCCATTGATCTTCAGTGATGCTCTCCTGGCAGCGCAGATTAACCCTTTTCTTCCATTTCTCCAAACACTATCCTTCTGGGTTCTGCAGCAGCCATCCTCAACATGTGGTTACAGTGGTTTGTGTCGAGACAACAACCGAACCAGGTTAGTGCATCTCATGTTATTATTTCTGACACCAATGGATAACACACCATCTGCGCCCCTCTTTTCTTTGTCATTTCAGTTTCACTACATTTTCAAAGCTGGAGAGGAGAAGGGGTTAATGCCGCGCTGTTGCCAAAGAAGATGGAAAATTGTTGATTATCTAGTAATTGTTTTATTCCATAGGTCTCCGCGTTTCGAGGTATAGAACCTCTTCCTCAGGACCTTGGTATTGTTGATTTCTTGGTCCTGAGGTATTGTTGATTTCTTGATCCTGATGGTATTGTTGATTTCTTGGTCCTGAGGAAGAGGTTCTATACCTTGAAACGCGTAAACCTATGGAATAAAATAATTACTAGTTAATCAATAAATTTCCATCTTCTTTGGCGACAGCGCAGCGTTAACCCCTTCTCCTCTCCAGCTTTGAAGACTCGTCCACGTGGAGCTTCGGCAGCCGCCATTATTTGTATGCTATCTCTGGTGGTTGTGACCCTTACAACCACATAAGGTGAGTGTATGTCACTACACATTGCCCTTTTATATATCTGGTAAGACCCTATCTGCACCCTTTTTTCCCCTAGTCTTTATCATAGTTTTATTAGGTATTATAGGTTTGTGGGAAGAGATTTTCTGTAACCTGTGCTCTTTCTATGCTTAGGAGTCCAGTGGGCGGTACAGAATAATGATTGACAGCTATACCTGTATGCATGGCTGCATGGAACTGCCCACCGGACCCCTAATCTTTTCCCACAAACTATATTTCAATCTGTTCAGCTTCTGCTGCTCCATAAAAAGACGTCCATACTTTGTGCAGGGTTTCTAAGGTGATAGTTTCCCTTTTGTATCTATTTGAAGCTTTGTTACTTTTGTAGAAGGCCCTAGGAAGAATTTTTGTGGCTATAGTGGAATATGTACCTGTGCTATAGCTGATAGCCGCCTCCTGAATCTGGTTGTTCTAGAATTATTTCAGAAATTGCAGTTTCGCCATCCCCATCCTCTGTGGGTCATGTAGATCAGGAACAAACCCTAAAGAGTACATTTTCATGCTCCCTTCTGTTTACAATCCGGCTGTGAAACCTATGCAACGGATGCGGCGAAAACACTGCATCCTTTGCATACGTTTTTACATGCGGCCGGTTTGTTTTTTTCCGGTTGCGGCACGCTACTGAGCATGCGCAGTGGAAGAAACCGCATGCGGCGGACGGATGCGTTTTTTTCCGCATCGCGCCGCATCCGGCGTCCATAGGCATGCATTGAAAAATGCGCCGCAGCGGCCGGATGCTGCGCGGTGCGTTTTTTTTGTCGGAGCAAAAAACGTTGCAGGCAACGTTCCATCCGGCCGCAGCATCAGCTAAATCTGCCGCATGCGGCAAAAACCGGACCGAACGTAAGCCCATGTGGCACAATACGGCACTAATGTAAGTCTATGCAAAAAATACCGCAACCGGCGGCAAAAAAAACGGTTGCGGTTTTTCTGCAGAGCGCCGTATTGTGCCGCAGAGCAAAAACCGGATGTGTGAAAGTAGCCTAACTGCTGTAAAGTACCTTGACCTTTTTTCTTTCATTTTTTTTATACCAGTGATACAGTATGTGTACTTGAGTATCTTTAGCAAATGTTCGCTTTCCTCTTTTTGTCTTCTGCCCCAGACCAGCTACATATATATATATATTTTTTAGGACTTCTTTATATACTATATTTAAGTTTACTGGTGCTATACTTTAAAGGGAACCTGTCAGCAGAATTTTCGCAATTAAACTATAAGAATCCCCTTCTGAAGCTCCTGGGCTGCATTCTAGAAAGGCTCCTCTTGCTACTGGCCCCCTTTGAGACCTAAATAAACACTTTATAAAATCTTACCTTTTGGTATGCTAATGTGGTTTTATGGTCACGGGGGCGGGCTGTATTGCGTCCGTTATCCACCCTCCTGACGCTGTTCGCCATCCCCCATTGCTTATTTACATACATGAGGCCGCCGTCTAGTGCTCCCGAGGTCTCGCGCATGCCCAGTGGCACCATCGCTGGAGTGAGCACTGTGCTGGTGCACGGGATTATGGGCGGGTACTTGAATGACGCTGGTGATGACATTCACAGCGCCGCCCATAATCTCGCGCCTGCACAATAACCTCACCAGCGGTCACGCTTTGCACAGTACTCAGTCCCGCGATAGTGCCACTGGGCATGTGCGAGACCTCGGGAGCACTGGGCGGCGAAAGAGACAGCCCTGGAAAGAGACAGCCCTGGAAAGAGACAGCCCTGGAAAGAGACAGATGGGGAAAGAGACAGCCCTGAAAAGAGACAGCCCTGGAAAGAGTTACCCGGGCAAAGAGACAGACGGGGAAAGAGACAGACGGGGAAAGAGACAGACGGGGAAAGAGACAGACGGGGAAAGAGACAGCCCTGAAAAGAGACAGCCCTGAAAAGAGTTACCCGGGCAAAGAGACAGACGGGGAAAGAGATAGACGGGGAAAGAGACAGACACACACACACATGTAGAGACAGACACAGGGATAGAGAGACAGACAGACAGAGATGGAGACCAATAGACTGATACAAATACAGACAGAGATAGAAATTGTCAGACAGAGACACAGACACAGACAGACAAGGAAAGAGACAGACAGAGAGACAGACAGACAGCGACACACAGACAGAGACTGGGAGAGAGACAGAGAGACAGTTACTATCCCGGGCAATGCCCGGATACTACAGCTAGTATATATATATATATATATATATATATATAAAAATATATGTATATATCTATGTATATATACACACACACACACACATATATATTTATTTATATATTTTTATATATATATATATATAAAAATTTTTACTATGGAGTTTTATTGACTTGTACACTTTTTTGAGGTCTAGCTATCATTCCTGGTGTTAGCTGGCTAATACTATTATTTGTGTACATTTTACAGATTTTGTTAATGGCTGTGTGAGCAACCCTTAGTAAAGAGAATAAAATTGTGCACATTGGATGCACTGAAAAAATAGAACTCTATGGCGGATTTTAAAAAAATAGATTTACTCAAGGGATGATCGGTACTAAAATAAAAAACTTTTGACCTGATGACAGGTCTTCTTTGATTGAAAAAGAAAAAGTTTCCGGCTGCTTAGATAGACAATATTTATATACATTTCATCGCAAGACTCATTTGACTGTCATCTACCTTCTGCAAAAAAAAAAAAAAAAAATAGTAGTAAAAAAAAAAATTGCTAAAAAAAACTGCAGGCAGCCCCAAGCGCTGTCTAGTAAGGATGACAGCACTTACAGCACTGAGCTCTGTACACGAATAACTTAGTTACAGAAAAAGCTGTTGGCACTGTAATAAAGAGTTTAATGGACAGGCAGCCTCTTTTACCTTCCTTGGGGTAACACTAAATCCCTTTTTATTGTAGTTTGCACAGATGTTAGTGAGTTATCCATTTTTCTAATCATACTAGAAGCTGGCGCATCAATCTAAAATAAGAAGACCGACCCACTCGATTGCGCGCAGTCCTTTCTTTATGTAATAGACTTGTGTCAGTTCTAGGTCACTTTTACCAATACAAACACAATTCAAACAAATAAAAACTATATTGCCTCTTAAGATTTACAGTTTATAGCTTGCCTTAAAGGGGATGCGGGCGCTTCAAACGAGAATCACATGGTCTGCGAGCTTTTCTATTCCGGTTCCTTTTTGCTGTTGGAAAATGTTTGAGATGTGAGCACATTTATTATGAATCTACTTTGCAGAATATTTTCAAGAATTACTTAAAGTGGTTTTCCTTCTTAAGCCATGACAAATTTCTAGGAATGGTACTACAATTAGAGCCTCGTCTGGTCCTCCATCATCCACACCCTCTGGGGTGGTATTATTCCTGTCCTTAAATGCTTTGTCAAGTTCTAGGAGCCCCGTCCTTAAATGCTTTGTCAAGTTCTAGGAGCCCCGTCCTTAAATGCTTTGTCAAGTTCTAGGAGCCCCGTCCTTAAATGCTTTGTCAAGTTCTAGGAGCCCCATCCTTAAATGGTTTGTCAAGTTCTAGGAGCCCCGTCCTTAAATGCTTTGTCAAGTTCTAGGAGCCCGTCCTTAAATGCTTTGTCAAGTTCTAGGAGCCCCGTCCTTAAATGCTTTGTCAAGTTCTAGGAGCCCGTCCTTAAATGCTTTGTCAAGTTCTAGGAGCCCCGTCCTTAAATGCTTTGTCAAGTTCTAGGAGCCCCATCCTTAAATGCTTTGTCAAGTTCTAGGAGCCCCGTCCTTAAATGCTTTGTCAAGTTCTAGGAGCCCCGTCCTTAAATGCTTTGTCAAGTTCTAGGAACCCCATCCTTAAATGCTTTGTCAAGTTCTAGGAGCCCCGTCCTTAAATGCTTTGTCAAGTTCTAGGAACCCCATCCTTAAATGCTTTGTCAAGTTCTAGGAGCCCCATCCTTAAATGCTTTGTCAAGTTCTAGGAGCCCCGTCCTTAAATGCTTTGTCAAGTTCTAGGAGCCCCGTCCTTAAATGCTTTGTCAAGTTCTAGGAGCCCCGTCCTTAAATGCTTTGTCAAGTTCCAGGAGCCCCATCCTTAAATGCTTTGTCAAGTTCTAGGAGCCCCGTCCTTAAATGCTTTGTCAAGTTCTAGGAACCCCATCCTTAAATGCTTTGTCAAGTTCTAGGAGCCCCGTCCTTAAATGCTTTGTCAAGTTCTAGGAGCCCCGTCCTTAAATGCTTTGTCAAGTTCTAGGAGCCCCGTCCTTAAATGCTTTGTCAAGTTCTAGGAGCCCCATCCTTAAATGCTTTGTCAAGTTCTAGGAGCCCCGTCCTTAAATGCTTTGTCAAGTTCTAGGAGCCCCGTCCTTAAATGCTTTGTCAAGTTCTAGGAGCCCCGTCCTTAAATGCTTTGTCAAGTTCTAGGAGCCCCATCCTTAAATGCTTTGTCAAGTTCTAGGAGCCCCGTCCTTAAATGCTTTGTCAAGTTCTAGGAACCCATCCTTAAATGCTTTGTCAAGTTCTAGGAGCCCCGACCTTAAATGCTTTGTCAAGTTCTAGGAGCCCCATCCTTAAATGCTTTGCCAAGTTCTGTTTACACTCAGCGTATTTGATGCATTTTTTCACACACATTTTCACGTGTAAAAAGGCAGCACTTTACAGTAGCAAGAAACAAGAATGATATTTCTAAAATGTCCAACGCAAGTTGTGTAGTTTTTCCTTGCATTCTTGTTGCCTACGGTGCGTTCTTTTTAAAGAAACCGCATATTTTTATAGCATTTTTTGCAGTAAAGGTCAGAGCCCAAGTACCGGACGGTAGACGTAGCCGGAATGACGAGGGTTGGGTCAATTTCAGTAGGGCAGGGGTGTTGGCGTACAGGAGGCCGTATAAGGCTCATTTTGAGTACAACCTGTTCATTTTCTTGTTCCCTGGGCCATAGTCTGAGTCCAGCCCACCCGCTCTTATTTTGGGGTTCATTTTGTAATCGTTGAATTTTTAGGGGGTCTTGAAAGTGAAGGAGGTGGTCGAGTTGACCTCACCTCTATTGAGTCAGTAGCAGAACCAAGAGGTTCCCTCCATGTGGTCCGGAGCCTACAGCTCACCTCGTGACGGGCTTAAGAGTGTCAAGGGACCAGTTGGGTGTCGTAGAAAAGTGTATCACCGGCAAACCCATATACAGATCAAGAGACAAGACAGCCGTCCGCAGGCTTTGGAAGCGGACTAGAGATGCTGTGGGAACAGGAATCAGGAGAAACAGGAGTATAGACTCAGCTACTGGAATGCTAATACCCAGGGCGAGGGTTAGTGCAAGAAAAGTACCAGAAAGTAATGTGGCGACAAAACAGACATGTATAAAGAAAGTGGCCCTGTCTGTCAAGAAGATTGAAAGTCAAATAGTTTTTTTGTTGTGTTGCAAAGAAGCTCTCTGTGTGACGTGTTGCCCTGCTACGTCTACAACGGTGACTGACAGTGGGGTGGTGGACGCACCCCAGAAAACCCAAGTAATGTCGCACTCCTCGGCCGGGGCGTAACATATACACAAGTTCAGTGTAGTAAAGTGGAGCAGAGCCCTGTCAGCCATCACAGTCAGGACTCCCCGCTACAATGGCTATTGGCATTTGATGCGGACCTTCAAGTGGGTTTAAACTGGTCCGGGAGGTTCATCAGGATATGGATCTGTAGCACCCAGGGATATGGAGTACTCGGTTCTGGGTAGTGTCTCTATGCGGAATGTCACACGATGGTGGCTGTTACCCGGTTTCGTGCCTTGGGCCCTTTTTGTAATGGGGGATATTTACAGGGGATTTGTGAATAAAGTTATTCGTGACGCCACTTGCGGTGTTGCGGCTAAGTGTAGGGAGCCGCTGCAGCAGATTTTGCTGGGGCTGATGGAATTTGCAGCTCTGATGACTTGGGCCCTCCACAAGTTGGGTATTACTCCAGCAGGTGTATGGTGCAGTGTGCGTTGGAAGAAGAAGTCCAGACAGGTATTCAGTGCAACTGGTTTACTCACTGTGGTGTTAACTGGTTGCCTGAGGCTGGCAGGTTTCGCCTCCAGGTCCCCTTCCTCCCAGTGCCAATCTGGTTCTCTGGTACCTTCTTCCCCTGCACCTATCTCTGGTAAGTGGGTCCCCGTGGTATGGAATACTGGGGATCCCCGGTCTGTGGTTTGTCCCCTTCTGTCCACCTGACGGTAGCGTGAACCCTGTGGGGATGGAGTCTCTGGTCCTGTCCCCGGCTCTCCCGTTGCTACTGAGTCTTCGGATTCTGTAGGGTCAGCAAGGTCATTGATGGTCCCCTTTGCTGTGCAGGTGTTAACAGGTCAGCCTGAAGCTCTTTCCTGTCCTAGGATCCTGTTCCCCGTCAGTGTGTAGTTTCGGGAGTACTCCACCTTACTCCACCAGCAACTACCTCTTCTAGGTACCAGGTCACCGTTACCCCAAGTCAGGACGTTGCTCAGTCACCACCTCACACTCCGGCTATCAACTCTGTTCTGCCACTGACTACTCTCCACAGTCTGCCCCTCCCACCTGGTCAACTAGTGGACTGGAGTTGCTCCACCACTAGGCGGCCATCCATTGGTCCCACCCTTGCTGGGTTCCATTCAATGGGGGATTTGTTGGGGTAACTGGGATTACCTGGGTTTTTGGTGTTACCGGCACTGGAGTTCTGGGTCCCTAAGGGGGTAAGCCCTGCATCCTTGTGGGGATGCAGAACCTTGTAGCATCTCAGGGGTGCTACAGATCCCTCAATTATAAGTTTGTTATTTGGTTGATTGATTTGTGGGACGTACAGCAATATGTCAGTTCCCTGGATATCTGTTATTTGTGTGAGAACTCTTTGGGCTATGGTGCTCCTGATCCTGTGGGTTATGGCTGGGAGTGACCGAGTTTACTATGGGTGTTTTAAGATCACAAGATTTTGTAACTTCAAGGACCTTACCACACTTCCCTAAGCTGTTTCTAATTGGGTTGTACTTTTATAATAAAGGCTGCTGTAGCCAATATTATATATATATATATATATATATTCACTTATATAGCGCTATTAATTCCACAGCGCTTTACATACATTATCCAAATTTAATTTGTCTGTCTTTATTAATATCACACAGAATTTTGCACAAACTTCACCAACTGTCATGGCGGCATTGGACTTCGTACAGATTGCAGTTTCTGACACTCTGCTCAGTTTCTCTGGTGTCTGGGATCAACACAGGTAGACTTGTGCATCAATCTGTTGTGTGCTGAATCATAAACAGGCTAGCAAGAGTTAATCTCAGCTACTCTGCTTGCTCCTTTATTCACATGTTGTGGGGAGACCTATCACATCTGCTCCCCACCTATTTATGCTGGTGGAATCCGTCTACCCATGCCAGCTACAGTTTATTTCATGTTGGTCCGTGAGGTGCACTGTCCCAGACTCTTTGGTAAAAGCTGTGCTTTAAGGATGCTTTACACGTTGCGACATTGCTAGCGATGTCGCGAGCGATAGCACCCGCCCCCATCGTTCCAGCGATATGTGGTGATCGCTGCCGTAGCGAACATTATCGCTACGGCAGCGTCACATGCACATACCTGGTCAGCGGCGTCACTGTGACCGCCGAACAAGGGGAAGGTGCATTCGGTGTCATAGCGACGTCACTGCGGCAATAGAAGCGGAGGGGCGGAGATGAGCGGGACGTAACATCCTGCCCACCTCCTCCCTTCCGCATTGCCAGTGGACGCAGGTAAGGAGATGTTCGTCGCTCCTGCGGTGTCACACGTGTGATGCCGCAGGAACGATGAAAAACATTGTACCGGTAGCAGCAGCGATATTAAGGAAATGAGTGACAACGATCACCGTTTTGGAACGATTTCGCGATCGTTGATCGTCGCTCATTAGTGTTACACGCCGGATGTGCGCCACTAACGACGTGACCCCGACGATATATCGGTAGCGATGTCGCAGCGTGAAAAGTACCCTTTAGTTGAGCTTATTGCTTGGTGCCATTGTGGAGGTCACCCCTGCAGGTTTTTCCCTTCGATCTCTATAAAGACACATCTGCAGGTTTTTCTCACTATCTGATATGAAATCAGAATAAACCTTTCCCGTTTTGGGTCAATTTGGACTAACAAAATTATTTCTATTTGCCAAATGCCAGAATAATGAGAGAGAGAGAAAATAGAGAGAGAAGAGAGAGAGAGAAGAGAGAGAAGAGAGAGAGAGGGGGAATGTTTTAAGGCATTGTTATTAGTTTCTGCAATGTCAAAAGTTTCCACCCATTTCATTAGTATTTGGTGGCATTGCCCTTACATTGTATGACGTGGGTGAAACATCTCCTTCCACAAGCTTCTCACAATAGTTGGTGGAATTTGGGCCCATTCCTCCTGACAGAACTGGTGTAGCTGAGCCATATTTGTAGGTCTCTTGCTCGCTCTGGCCTTTTCAGCTTTTCCCATACATTTTCACTAGGATTGAGATCAGGGTTTTGTGATGGCCACTCCAAAGCATTGACTTTGTTATCCTTAAGCCACTTCGTAACCAGTTTGGCAGTATTCTTCAGGTCATTGTCCATTTGGAAGACCCATTTTCGCTCAAGTTCCTGGGTGATGTATTGAGATATTGCTTCAGTATTGTATTATTTGTAAGGCCTCTAGAGTTTTTTCCCTCACAGAGCTACTATTGACCCACAACCATGGGGGCACTACAACTCAGCCCTATTCTATTGAATGACGATGTAGGGCAATGGCCAAGCCCTTCTGCTGACAGAATGCTAGTGGCTATGACCTCTGTGTTATTGAGATTGGCTGGTATTGTAATAGTCACCTCCCAATGATCACCATGTAGTATTCCGCAGAGTTGACAGGTCTTACTAAAGGGATTGTCCCATCTGGAACATGTATGGAATAATTATAGCAATATTTAGAACTGTGATATAAGTGAAGTGAGAGAGCTGTGCACGTAAAGCTACATTTCCATTCCCAACGGCACCCGGTAGAGTCCCATTTTCCAAGAGGTGGGTACCGGTCCTGTGGATCTGCCATAAATGCCCAGGATGGGATCACTCTTTAAAGCAGTGTTCCCAAAATCCAGTCCACAAGGCCCAACACCACTGCATGTTTTCACGATTTCCTTGCTATTGAATTGAATACAGTGATATGGAGGAATAGATTATGGACGGCATTGTAGGTCAGTGCTAGTAGTTTGAATTGAATATGGTGGGGAATTGGGAGCCAATGAATGGATTTGGATAGGGAAGAAACTGTGGAGGAGAGAGATGATAATTTAATCACCTGCACAGATGATGATGATCCCATCACCTGTGTATTGCTTAGAAAATACTGAAAACATGCACTGCTGGTGGGCCTTGAGGACTGCAGTTGGGATACACTGCTTTAAAGGATGGGTGTTGCAATAATTTCAGCTTTTTGGTGTGTCTTCTATTTATATTTCCTCCTTTGAAAGGGTTTTCTATCACTTTGGTATCTGTCCTTAGAATAGGTGTCACGTCCCCACCGGAGCCCGCTCCTGCGACTTCTGCTCCAATCGCCAGACGATACCATGTTCCCACCATGGATAGGGCTGGTGATGAGAGAGGAGTCGGTGCCCGTGGCTCTGCGGAGCACAGGCTCCGCTCATCCACTAGGCTGGGTTTTCCTGGAACCTGCAGTACTGCTGGCTGACTGTAGGTGGCGTGTGTGTCTTCCAGCTGAAGTTGCCAACATTCACCTGCAGCCAATGGGAAGACACCACACCCTTCTTATTCCCCCTCCTGTCACATGACCACTGCCAGAGATAGTTCTGTACTCCTGGCTCATGTGCTGTTTGTATGTTGATTCCTGTGCGCTGACCTTTGCTTGTTTTTTGACTACCCTCCTGCCTGTCGTTTTTGTACTTTGCTGCCAGTTCCGGATTTGACCTCTGCTTTGTCTCCTCACTACGCCCTTGCCTGCCGATTCGGTTCCTGTTTTGCATCTCCTGGTTTTTACCCTGTCTGATGACCACGGACTACAGCCTACCACAGGTAGTGATCTCTGGGGCTCTGTGTAATTCCAAATCCCTGTATAGGGGTTAAAGGGTTGCAGAGTTCTTGGGGTCCTTCTTTGTGAGCGGCTTTTCTCTAGACTCCCCTTACAGCCAGTCTGAGTCTGTGGCTCCAATCAGGCATTACAATAGGTCATCGATATCTGATCTGTGGGGCTCCGACACCAGGCCCCCATACCGATTAGCTATACAGAGTGCTGGTAAACAGTGTACAGAGCAGAACACCACAGTTCAGACACACTGGTGGCCGCTCAGAACAGTGTCAAGGATGTGTCAAGGCCGGCTGTAAGAAAATCCCAGAGACTGGCAGCACGTGTTGTTATTTGACAGTTCCCTGTTTGTGCAGCTGAAGACTTTAAGACCCTGGGAATCTGTCAGTTTTTTCTTTCTGTTGCCAGCCTCTGACTTCCTTTTTAAACCTCACTCTGGGGATATTTAGGTGCAGTTTATAGTGTGTTCCTGGCTAAGCTGTGGAGAAGTCGTATTGTTCTCTTGCTCCAGACTTCTGTAGTTGTTGCAGCTCAGATAAGTGTTTGTCTTTTGCTATCTACCAGGGCTCTGGTGATAGTTTATTTATTATTTATTATTATAGCGCCATTTATTCCATGGCGCTTTACAGTGAAAGAGGGTATACATACAACAATCATTAACAGTACAAAACAGACTGGTATAGGAGGAGAGAGGACCCTGCCCGCGAGGGCTCATAGTCTATAGGGAATGGGTGATGGTACAATAGGTAAGGACAGAGCTGGTTGCACATTGGTGTACTGGACTGAGGGTTATTGTAGGTTGTAGGCTTGTTGAAAGAGATGGGTCTTGAGGTTCCTCTTGAAGCTTTCCACGGTAGGGGATAGTCTGCTATGCTGAGGTAGAGCATTCCAGAGTATGGGGGAGGCACGGGAGAAATCTTGTACGCGATTGTGGGAAGAGGAGATAAGAGAGGAGTAGAGAAGGAGATCTTGTGAGGATCTGAGGTTGCATGCAGGTAAGTATCGGGAGACTAGGTCACAGATGTAAGGAGGAGACAGGTTGTGGATGGCTTTGTATGTCATGGTTAATGTTTTGAACTGGAGTCGTTGGGCGATGGGAAGCCAGTGAAGGGATTGGCAGAGTGGCGAGGCTGGGGAATAGCGAGGGGAGAGGTGGATTAAGCGGGCCGCAGAGTTTAGGATAGATTGGAGGGGTGCAAGAGTGTTGGAAGGGAGGCCAGAGAGCAGGAGGTTGCAGTAGTCGAGGCGGGAGATGATGAGGTTGTTGTGTTTACCCTGTATTGCTCCCTTGTGTCCACCTTTACTGATAGTGGTGCTGATGAAGAGCTCATACCCCCCATCATTACTTAGGGCCCATTTGCTAGGGTGAAATAGTGCCCCAGGTATTCCAGGTGCGGAACCTGTATAAGGTCTGTTAGGACTGTGAGGGTCATAGTCAGGGGTCACCACTTCCCCCATTCCCTAGCTGTGTGTTGTCCTTTACGGCCGGTATAGATTCTATCTCTGGCAGTGACGAACATCTTTAATTAGTAGTGACGTTTCACGTCATTTTTTGTTGACTTCATGGGGGGGGGGGGGGGGGGTTCTGGGTGTTGGACCCACAGCTTCCAAGAGATGGAAAATCACTTTAAGACTTCATCCATATATAACAAGGTGATATCAATCATCATAATTCATTCTTGGGCATGGAAATTATAGGAAAATGTAACACATTAAATCTACTTTGGAAATGACATCTCCTCCAGTAGTAACAAGGGGGTGCTCGCAATGTAAAACTATTAAATTAGCGTTTTGTTTTTTTTATTCCGTGACGTCAGGCCGTATTTCAGCGCATCTGCAGGCGTTCATTACCCGGAGTAATTAAAAGAATACGTCATGTCATCTGTTATAGATAAAGCTGTAGAGATGGAAATTATCCGCAGTCGCATTAAATTTTACTACGGCCGTATGAAATCTCCAGTGTTCCAATATAAACAGTTTCAGGTGTGGCGAGAAGAAGAGAGAGAGTGCGAGGTTTTTTTTTTGTTTTTTTGTTGTTTTTGGTTTTTTTTTCTCCATAAGTTTTAGCTTCCATGTAAAGGTCATTGGAAGTTCATGAAGAGGAGAATAATAGAGGGGTCGCGTTGGTGGTAGGCATCCATAGGGTTGGTCTTGTGTTTTCTTATTTTTGATCGTTTCCCAGCGGTAGCTGAATTTTGATAGTTTGGTGGACACTAAAAGGCTGGGGAAGCCTCTGGGACTTTATTTTTTTTGCTAAAAGGTCAAAAGGGTGAAGGTTTAAGGGCAGGACATGGTGTGACCAGGTCATCTGTAGCTACCAGGCTTGTTTGCTGTACCTGGAACTTGGCTAACAAAAGAGCCCAACTGTGGGGACTCGTATCACAACCACCATCAAAGGTTCAGGAGGTCACCGGCCCTTTGTGTATGGAGATTAACAGCTCTCTGGGGTCCGCCTGTAACTTAGAAGCTTTTGCAAGTGTTGTGTTTCCTGGTAGTCGAGATATTATTCATAAATCAAAGGCCTTGAGTCGTTAACTGCTTGACTCCTTGTGAAAATAAGAATAAAAAAAAAATTAAATGATTAATTGATACTCGGAGCGGTGTCCCGGGGTAAGCTGGTGGCTTCATGACTCAAAGGGTTAATTCATTTAGCCGGTCCAGCTCTCATTATACACTATTATCATTGTTTTTATTATTATTTTATTTGGGAGTATTATTATTATTTATTATTATTAATAATAATTATTATTATTATTAATTATTACTATTATTTATTATTATTTATTATTATTATTTATTAGTACACACGGGTTTATAGATTATTTTCTTATATATAGGTTTTATTAGATACTGAGGACGGACGTATCGCAGATCTAATATGAGTTACATTGAGGCAATCTTTATATAAACTGTCTTGATGTCTTTATATTGTGCTGCTACTATTTCAGGGAATGTAGGAACAATAGCGAAAACTTTTTTGAGGATAATTTAAAAAGTTTTTGTTCTATTTTGTTTTTCAGTTACAAATACATTTTTGGGAGTTATATGGCAGAGAGATGGAGCCGAGAGGGAAAGGTGAAGAGATGCTGATTCCAGGTGAAGAGATGCTGATTCCAGGTGAAGAGATGCTGATTCCAGGTAAAGAGATGCTGATTCCAGGTGAAGAGATGCTGATTCCAGGTGTAAAGATGCTGATTCCAGGTGAAGAGATGCTGATTCCAGGTGAAGAGATGCTGATTCCAGGTGAAGAGATGCTGATTCCAGGTAAAGAGATGCTGATTCCAGGTGAAGAGATGCTGATTCCAGGTGAAGAGATGCTGATTCCAGGTGAAGAGATGCTGATTCCAGGTGAAGAGATGCTGATTCCAGGTGAAGAGATGCTGAGTCCAGGTAAAGAGATGCTGATTCCAGGTGAAGAGATGCTGAGTCCAGGTGAAGAGATGCTGAGTCCAGGTGAAGAGATGCTGATTCCAGGTGAAGAGATGCTGATTCCAGGTAAAGAGATGCTGATTCCAGTGGAAGAGATGCTGATTCCAGGTGAAGATAAGCTGATTCTAGCTGAAGATAAGCTATCTTCACCTGGAATCAGCATCTCTTCACCTGGAATCAGCATCACTTCACCTGGAATTAGCTTATCATCAGCTTAATTCCAGGTGAAGAGATGCTGATTCCAGGTATAAAGATGCTGATTCCAGGTATAAAGATGCTGATTCCAGATAAAGAGATGCTGATTCCAGGTGTAAAGATGCTGATTCCAGGTATAAAGATGCTGATTCCAGGTAAAGAGATGCTGATTCCAGGTAAAGAGATGCTGATTCCAGGTAAAGAGATGCCGATTCCAGGTGAAGAGATGCTGATTCCAGGTGAAGAGATGCTGATTCCTGGTGAAGAGATGCTGATTCCAGGTAAAGAGATGCTGATTCCAGGTGAAGAGATGCTGATTCCTGGTGAAGAGATGCTGATTCCTGGTGAAGAGATGCTGATTCCAGGTAAAGAGATGCTGATTCCAGGTATCAAGATGCTGATTCCTGGTGAAGAGATGCTGCTTCCAGGTATAAAGATGCTGATTCCAGGTAAAGAGATGCTGATTCCAGGTAAAGAGATGCTGATTCCAGGTATAAAGATGCTGATTCCAGGTATAAAGATGCTGATTCCAGGTGAAGAGATGCTGATTCCAGGTGAAGAGATGCTGATTCCAGGTGAAGAGATGCTGATTCCAGGTATAAAGATGCTGATTCCAGGTGAAGAGATGCTGATTCCTGGTGAAGAGATGCTGATTCCAGGTATAAAGATGCTGATTCCAGGTATAAAGATGCTGACTCCAGGTATAAAGATGCTGATTCCAGGTATAAAGATGCTGACTCCAGGTAAACAGATGCTGATTCCAGTGGAAGAGATGTTGATTCCAGGTGAAAATAAGCTGATTCTAGCTGAAGATAAGCTAATTCCGGGTAAAGAGATGCTGATTCCGGGTAAAGAGATGCTGATTCCAGGTAAAGAGATGCTGATTCAAGTAAATGTGGAGTATTACCAATGACGGCAATAACAAACGCCAATGACAAAGTGTGTTGACAAGCAGAAAAGGAAAGTGACCAAGAAGCGACCCTCAGAGAGACCGAATTGCAAGTGTAGAAAAGGGAAAGTACAAACTGGCCCCATATCTGGAAAAACTGACCAACCCCAAAGAGTGACAAATCCGGAGCCGGTACAGACTGAGCGCCACAGTCTATTCATCGAATCCGGGCGGCACCGACAGAACTACAAGCCCAGAGAGAGCAGACTGTGCCAACAGTGCCCCCAGGAGGCCGTGGAGGATGAGGACCACTTCCTGTTGAGATGTCCCTTATACTCTGCAGTGAGGGACACTCACTTCAGGAGAAAGTGCAGCGGCCATATTGGCGCAATATGTCAGCGCTTGTCACAGACTAAGAGGAGCCTGATTTGTCATAGACTTCAATACCCCACCCTGGAGGAGCCTCCATCCCCTCACCCTGGAGGATGGAGGAGCCTCTATACCCCACCATGGACAAACCCCTATCCCCATTTTTACCACTTGCTTTGGCAATGCCAACATGTACTTGGACTTGTCAATAAAGCTATTTTGAATTGAATTGATTACAGAGACAGGTTGTGAGTGATAAGAGTGTGAAAAAAGAGATGAGGAAGAAAGCCATGTGTCCAAGAGTAGGGTCCTATGGGCGGCATGGTGGCTCCGTGGTTAGCACTGTATGGTGGCTCAGTGGTTAGCACTGGAGTCTTGTGGTGGCTCAGTGGTTAGCACTGCAGTCTTGCACTGCTGGAGTCCTTGGTTCAAATCCCGCCATGGACAATATCTGCAAGGAGTCTGTATGCTCTCCCCGTGTTTGCGTGGGTTTCCTCCGGGTTCTCCGGTTTCCTCCCACCCTCCAAAGACATACAGATAGGGACTATAGATTGTGAGCCCCAATGGGGACAGTTTTGCCAATGTATGTAAAGCGCTGTGGAATTAATAGCGCTATATAAATGAATAAAATTATTATATTATAACCAGTGGTCTAACTGATCAAGCCTCAAAGATGAAAAAAGGTTGAACCACTGTTCTAAAAAACTGTGTCATGACCGTTTTCTTGTGCCGCCCCGGGAGAGGGATCATCATGGGTAGGGTCACCACCATGCAGACTATACCCTTGAGGAGCCACACTCCATCCTGCAGGTCTCTTACATGGCGCCACTCAGAAAGCTGACTCATATTATCCAAGCTGTGACCTTGGCTTTGTAAGGTGTAATGTCCTAACATTACATCCTGATGACCATTGACAATCTGTGGGCAGTATAGTGGTTAATACCAGGGGCGTAACGATTGTGGTCTAGCGATGGAGACCGATATCAGGCCCGGGGGGACAGGGGGCCTACCAGCCCCAGTGCCTGTTTATCTGAACATACGTCCTAGGGCACGCATCCAGCTAAAATACATTGCAGCACAGAGATTCGTTGGGTCGCTGCACTGCGATGTGCCGGCCCCCGATAAGGCTATCAATATTCACTGCTCCTCATGCCCTAATCCAGGGTGTGGGGAGCAGAGAATATGCCGGCACCCGGCAGCTGACCACGAAGTAAGTGGACATACAGTGACATCAAGCGCTGCGCCGCTTACACACTGGTCAGTTGCGGCATGCCATCATTGGAGGAGGACATCGGGGGAGTGGGGCGAGGGTGTGTAAAATCATTTATTTTTTTACTGTATGCAGCGCCCGGGGGCATCATATGTACCAGGATGCGGCCAGGTTGGGGACATAAACCAGGCTGGTGTCATTAATAGGGACATGTGTACCAGGATGGGGTCATTATGGGGACATGAATACCAAGATGGGGCCATTATGGGGACATGTATACCAGGATGGGCCATTAAGGGACATATATTCCAGGATGGGGCCATTAAGGGGACATGAATACTAAGATGGGGCCATTATGGGGACATATATACCAAGATGGGGCCATTATGGGGACATGTATACCAAGATGGGGCCATTATTGGGACATGTATACCAAGATGGGGCCATTATTGGGACATGTATTCCAGGATGGGGCCATTAAGGGGACATGAATACCAAGATGGGGCCATTATTGGGACATGTATACCAAGATGGGGCCATTATTGGGACATGTATACCAAGATGGGGCCATTATTGGGACATGTATTCCAGGATGGGGCCATTAAGGGGACATGAATACCAAGATGGGGCCATTATTGGGACATGTATACCAAGATGGGGCCATTATTGGGACATGTATACCAAGATGGGGCCATTACGGGGACATGAATACCAAGATGGGGCCATTATGGGGACCATGTATACCAGGATGGGGCCATTATGGGGACATGTATACCAGGATGGGGCCATTATGGGGACATGTATACCAAGATGGGGCCATTATGGGGACATGTATATCAGGGTGGTGTCATATATACCAGGCTATAGCCGTGATGAGGTCATTCACCAGGATGGGGAACATATTTACCAGGAAGTGGTCCAGGATGGGGGATATTAGTACAGAATAGGGTCAGTACTACACAATTAAGGGGAAGGGGGACAACGCATATGTCTTTATAGGATTTAGAATGCTACGCCCCATGCATCTGACCAACGTGTGGGAGGGGGCCCAGGCTCAAACTTTGCACTGGAGCCCATCAGACTCTCGTTACACCACTGGTTAGCAGCACTATACAGTGGGTCAGTGGTTAGCACTGTTGATTTGCAGGGCTGAGGTCCTGGGTTCCTCCCAACCTCCAAAGACATATTGTGAGCCCCAATGGGGACAGTGATGATACCGTCTGTAGAGTGAAGTGGAATATGATGGCGCTATATAAGGTTGTGTCTGCATCTTTATTCCAGTACTATATAATATTAGTATCTAATTATTGCAGATTTTGATACAAAAATATAAGTATAATATAAAAATGTAATTCCAGTTTTCTATAAGGCAGCAGACAAGTACGGCGGAGGGGGAGAAATAAATAGGAAGGGAAACGTCACTGAGCAGAAACTTTTTTTTTTTTTACCTGTGTGAATAATGAAGCAATTGGCACCAGTTTAAATTATCATCTATTGTTAATTTACATCATTAAACCGTGCAGCAGAATAATGCAAAAAGGCACTTAATTAGCAGGCGCTGGAAGCTGCGGGCCATGTATAACACACTTCTCAGACTGAATTTCACAAGTGTGTGTTTATTCTTTGGTTTAAAAAAAGAAAATGCTTATTTAGTCCCCGGCATTAGTAATTCTTTCGGCTCATCACATACTCCTCACAATCTGCCCCAAGTGCGCCTAGTAATGGCCAAGTGGAAGCAGAACTGTCACCTCTACAGACATGTCATTCCCTCTAAAATAACAATTGGAAAATCTGTCCTCAGAAATCTGCTCTGTTCTGTCCCTCTGTTATTCCTCCTAGAAATATTTGAATAAATTGGCAGCTGCATATTACCATTTGGGTGCAACTGCAGAGGGACACCCTAATTGTAGGTATAGGATGACCGCAGATGACCAGGCTGAAAATACATGTCTATACAAAGACCAGAAATGATATTACCGACTGTCACGATTCCACTGTGCGGAGCATTTTGCATTTGAAAATGCTCTGCTATGTGTCTTGTGCACTTGCTGACAGGTTGTCTTTCAGCACTAGGGTCTATGATGGTTTTGGGAGGTGCCTTCACAGATGCGCCTCGTTCCTGGTTCTTGCTCTGTCTGAACTTCGCCAGTCATACTTCCTGTTTGCTCACTGTGCTCTTGGCTGCTGCCTGGTGTAAGTGTTCTGATCTTGGCTTCTGACCTCGGACCTCTTCCTGACCATGTCACTGTCTGCTCCCTGAACTTTATATGTTACCTCCCTGCTTGTGACCTTGGACCTCTTCCTGACCATGTCACTGTCTGCTCCCTGAACTTTATACGTTACCTCCCGGCTTCTGACCTCGGACCTCTTCCTGACCGCGTCTCTATCTGCTCCCTGAACCTTATACGCTACCGGCTTCTGACCTTTGAACTCTTCCTGATCATGTCACTGTCTGCTCCCTGAACCTTATATGTTACCTCCCGGCTTCTCACCTCAGACCTATTACTGACCACGTCTCTGTCTGCTCCCTGAACTTTATACATTACCTCTTGGCTTCTGACCTCAGACCTCTTCCTGACCACGTCTGTCTGCTCCCTGTTCTTGTCATTACCTCCTTGTTTCTAATTTTGGAACTCTTCTTGACCACGTCTCTGTCTGCTCCCTGAACCTTATATGTTACCTCCCAGCTTCTGACCTGAGACCTCTTCCTGACCATGTCTCTGTCTGCTCCCTGAACCTTATACATTACCTCCTGGCTTATGATCTTTACTTGCCTGACTACCCTTCTATTGATACTGCTCGTAGTGTCTAGCATCACACAGCCATATAGTGACAGTATAGTGGTAGATACCAGTCCTGCAGACAATACAAGTGATTACAGCACAGTTATAGATGGTGATTTACTGCTGACGTTTTCTCCATTTAAACCAGACCGACATGACAACTTCTCCAGCCACGACTTGTCTGCACAGATTACAACAAAACCACATAGGGCATTTTCAGTCCCATCCCCATATAGTCCCAACCTGCAGAAGCTCCTCATGCTGCCATATGTCGCCCTACTACTGCACCTGCTTTGTAAAACAATAACATTTCTTCTCTTAATGCCCACCAGTGTGCCCCTTATGGAGTAAAATACCTCTTTTATGCCCTCTAAATCAGGACTGCACAATATACTGCCCGCGGGATACATGCAGCCTGCCAAAGGCTTTGCTGAGGCCCATGGACCTGTCCTGAAGACGCCGCTCCCTGCTTCTAATATTCAAATCTACCTGTGTCTCTCAGATGCAAATACATTTGAAAACCTGAGCGCCGGCACTAGGGCAGAGCAGAGGAGAACTTGTCAGCCCCTGCAGAAGCGCAATGAGGTCAGCACGCTGATGAAACCACAGAGGAAGCAGACATGTTGGCCCAGGTAAGCGCACCATTGAGGAGCCGAAGATTCAATTTGTGCCTACCAAAGCACACAAACTATGAGGGGATATTGTGAAAGGGGGTACAATACAGTGAGGGGCAGTAGGGCAGGGAATATTATGGAAAGGGACAGTTGAGAAGATATTTTGGAAAGGGAAGTGTGTGTTGGGTGGTGATATTATGGAGAGGCTCAGTGTGGGGGGCCATAATAGAGTGGGGCAATATGGGTGGTTATTATGGAGAATGGCAGTGTGGAGGCGATGACATTATGGAGAGGGACAGTGTGTTGGGAGGATGACATTATGGAAAGGGGCAGTGTGGGGAGATGTTATGAAGAAGGGCAGTGGGGGGGACAATATTGAGAGAGGCAGTGTGTGGGGAGGATGACATTATGGAGAGGGGCAGTGTGGGGGGATGTTATGAAGAAGGGCAGTGGGGGACAATATGGAAAGAGGCAGTGTGTGGGGAGGATGACATTATGGAGAGTGGCAGTGTGGGGGGACAATATGGAGAGGGGCAGTGCAGGTGGTATATTATGGAGAGTGACAATGTGGCGGGAGGAATATTTTATTTTTTTTTATTTTTTTTAGGGGTACAGCATGTAAGATACTTTTAATTTTAAGGTAACCATGTAGGGATTTGCTACTGAAGGCGGAGAAGAGGGAAATCTGCAGAGGGCAGCTCTGGGCATGAAATCTCATTATGGCATCTGTACTACGTGGAGGCAAAAGGGACGGAAACAACTCCAATTAGAGAAAATGATACAAATGTTTATTTGTGATACGGACTATGTCTCATCAATACTGAAGTTCCTTATGGTCCACAGTCTGATGATGGCTGGTAACAACAGCTCACAACATTTCCTTATAAAACTTTTTATTGGCTAAACCTGTGTAAATGTATATGTAGTGTGTTAATATTCTCACTGATCACAGTCTTCTCTGGTTTCCAGCGTTGCTCTGGTCCTCTTTTGGGTGACGTGAAAGCTATTCCGACTTGCCTGATCACGCAGGGCTAGATCCGCTTTTACAATGTAAGCTTAAGGCTCCATAGACTTGCATCATAACAACCCCAGAGTGATCCGGAGAGTCGGAATCGCCATCAGGTGACCCAGAAGAGGACCAGAGAGCTGTTGTAAATCAGGGAAGACGGCAAACGGTGAGTATGTAAACCACTTACACTACAGTACACATGTGCATGGGTTTAGCCAATAATAGCCAATAAAAATGTTTGTTAGTGTTCCTTTAGCAGTAATCAGCTTAGTCATGCCTTAATATATAATTTCTGAATTGCAAGGAAAGTTGCATGACAACCCATGAGAGCATTAGAATAGTTTTTCAGGCATTTTAAAAAAATTGCAAAATGAATCCAATCTTTGTTATCAATGTGGGAGAAGACGGCCATACTGCCCATGTTTCCCCTTGAAAACATGCGTTATGATGTGTATTGTGATGTGCATTATTAGAAATAGATTGTATTTTGCACGACAATAGGGAGAGTTAGAGTTAATGTTTGGGACTAGCCCAGGGTGGGAGGGACTAGAGTGAAGGGACAGAGACAGTTTCCTGTCAGGAAATCCGATAGGACCCATTGGGCAGTAATACAGACCTAAGGCCTGATGAGTGAGCAGAGTCGAATGACGTAAGTGTCCCTAATGTGAGGGGACACCGGAACAGTATAGTGATCCAAAAGAGAGAATTGACCGAAGGACTGGAGACAGGTCAAGGGATAGGACACGTAGCAGGACGTTCTGGGGTTTATAACTCAGACAGGTAACAGGCCAAGATGGGCAAGACAATGTAAGATGAAGAGAGTGCTCCAGGTGGAAGTTCCAAGGCGTCAAAAGCAGAGACACTAAGTCCGGCCATATTGGCAAACTAAATCCTTTAAAAGGAAGAAGACATGGAACCGGGTGTTGAGAATAGGACTATCACTAACTGGACTGTAGTACTGAGCTGGGTTGTGGGGAAGTAACAGAGACGTTGACGCCATGACAGGTAGACTTGAAGACATAAAGAGATTGTGTGTGAGGAAGCGAAGAGACTGTGTATGAAAATGATCCGTGATGTAAAGGAAACATTTGTGAAGCTATCCAACGTACCAAGTTATCTTTCAGTAAAGAGTTTCTTTTTGATTGGCGGTTTCTCTCATTTTACTGTCCTACATCTGGTCCTGGCCAGCCGCGTATCACCCCCTTTACACAAAGCTACACTCTCAGCCATGACCCTCACCCCCATGTAACGTGCCAGGACATCGGAGACTACTACTTC